>NC_134360.1:157619951-157919951 GCF_048569485.1 Anomaloglossus baeobatrachus | reverse complement strand
CTAATCAGACTAATTTAGTTTATATCTGATAGATCGGGTATTTCTGAATGCAGCAATAGCAAATAAATGTTTTTTTTATTGTTTTATTTTCAGTGGAGCAAAAGGGGAGGGTCATTTGAACTGTTATTTTTTTATAGTTTTTAAAACTTTTTTCACACTTTTTATTGTAATTACTACTTCCATTAGTGGACTTGAAGCTGTGATCATTTGATCACTTGTGCTGTACAGACCAATGCATCAGAACTGCTCCTTACAGCACAAATGATAGTTACATAGTTACATAGTTACTTAGGTTGAAAAAAGACCTAGGTCCATCTGGTTCAACCTTCCTCCACCAGTTCTACATTTAGTCACTAAGTCATTTATAACCAACAATGTTTTGTGTACTGAGGAAATCATCCAGCCCTTTTTTAAAAGCTGTTATAGTATCTGCCATTACTACCTCTTGTGGTAGTGTATTCCACAGTCTGACCGCTCTAACTGTAAAGAACCCTTTCCTATTTAGCTGTCGGAATCGCTTTTCTTCCACTCGCAGTGAGTGCCCCCTGGTCCTTAGTACTGTCTTTGGAAGAAATAAGTCATGTGCCAGTCCTTTATATTGACCACACATGTATTTATACATATAAATGAGATCTCCTCTGAGACGTCTTTTTTCTAAGCTAAACATATCTAACTTTTTCAACCTGTCATCATATGGGAGGCCTTCCATTCCTTGTAATAGTCTAGTTGCCCGCCTTTGAACTGACTCTAACTTCTGAATGTCCTTTTTAAAATGTGGAGCCCAAAACTGGATCCCGTATTCCAGATGTGGCCTTACAAGTGATTTATAGAGGGGTAACAATACGTTGGGATCACGGGATCTCTCTTTTTATACACCCTAAAATCTTGTTTGCTTTAGCAGCTGCTGCTTGACATTGAGTGCTGCTGCTCAGCTTATTTGAAATGAGAATACCCAAGTCCTTCTCCTGTTCTGTAGTCCCGAGTTTACTTCCATTTAATGTATACGCAGCTATAGGATTACTCCGTCCTAGGTGCATTACTTTACATTTATCAACATTAAATTTCATTTGCCAAGTATCTGCCCATTCTGACATCTTATCCAGATCTTTTTGTAATATTGTACTATCCAGGTCAGTTTTTAATATCCTACATAGTTTGGTGTCATCGGCAAAGACTGACACTGTACTATCAATCCCATCCACAAGGTCATTAATAAAGAGAGTAAAAAGAATCGGTCCAAGCACAGATCCCTGCGGTACCCCACTGCTGACTATAGCCCATTTAGAGAATGTACCATTTATGACTACTCTTTGTTTCCTATCTTTTAGCCAATTCCTTACCCAGTTGCATATTGTGTCCCCTAGTCCTTGCTTCTGGAGCTTTAGTATAAGGCTATTATGTGGTACAGTATCAAATGCCTTTGCAAAGTCCAAATAAATCACATCAGCTGCATTACCAATATCCAGGTTTGAACTTACCCCCTCATAGAACCCCAACAGGTTGGTTAGACACGACTTATCTTTCATGAATCCATGCTGTTTGTCAGTTATCATATTATTTTCTGCAATATATTTTTGCATGTCATCCCTTAAAATGCCCTCAAAAACTTTGCATACTACTGATGTCAGGCTTACTGATGACTTCCTATGAATTCTGGCTCACAGCCGGCGTTCACGGGAAGGTTGTTATGACAGACAGAGGAGTTATCAGCTGATCCCCAACTGTCATGAGAACCCATCGGAGCCCTGTGATCATGTCACAGAGCCACAGTTGGGTGTGGGTAATGGCGCACTTCCGGTCGGCTTGTGTTAAATCCCACTGTCAGGATCTCCAATCCACCCAAGCCTGTTAGTGGCTAGATCAACCTCCATGTGCAGGGAAAGATGCGGCTCAACGTGTGAGGCCACATCAAAGGCAGGAAGACGACCTTGGAAATAATAGTATGTCCAAAGTCATGAAGGGGTTAAATATGCCCAAATTAATTGATTTTTAATACATTATCAAAATAATGTATTAATATGCTATAGAATTTTGTTTTACAACAAACATTCAAAATATATTATAGTTGAAACATGGAAAAAAATAAATTATGGTCATTACAGAGATTGTAAAAGAGAAATACAGTATATAGTTATTTTATAAATCATTTTATAAATTAATCTGTAATGTCTGTAAACTTGCTCATAAAGCAAAACTCTGAGATTAGAGTCATGAAAGTGAAGTTGTAGTTCTAAATGTATGTGCCGTTTGTTGACCAATTTTAAAATGCATTAAATATATATATATTGGGAACAATGGGAATATTACAGAAGCACAACCACTGGTTTAGAATTTCACCTTTTTTCTTGACAAAGGGACTGATAAGACATCTTTTATTTCAGTCATTAACTATTGACTCTTCTCCTATACTTCAAAGAGTCAACATGCAGATCAGGAGAGAGAGAGGTCTCTTGGGTGCATTTGACTCTCTCGGGTTGCAGAACACTGTGTGGTCCCCGCAGGAGTGAAGTTACCAATCATCTTTCTTTTATACTGTGTCCCTTGCTGAAGACATTTCAATAGAAGATCTTTCATCACTTCTTCAGACACTCCCCAACTAAATAACTATTCTACTATTCCTCCACTCCTTTCAGTTTGAGAGTTTGTGCTGGTATATTTACTACAATGGGCTTTCAGTTAGGATTCCTTTAAAATACATTCTGTTTATTCAATTCTATAAGGTAGTAGTGTTGGTTCACTAAAATTGATCACTAAAAAATGTTACAAAGACTGAATATGGGTCATGCATAGCTTCTGCATTTTCTCTAAATTTGGTATTAAGAAAAAGGGGGAAAAAGACTAGGAAAGGCACACATGGTTGATGAGAAGGTTTGTTAATGCCTTATGTCAGTTGTATATAGGATGGCAGCAGCTTAAGCCCATCATACACAGGATGGCTATCAGCTAAATAATGGTTTGGTGGATCATTCGGCCAGCTATCTTGGCCATGTCTCCCACACACAGGAGTGCTCATTTGGCTGAGTGAGCCTGGGTTCTCTATGAGAGACTGATTGGCGTGGACGTTTCTCCTGGAAAACAAAGTGATCTACTGTCTGAAATCGGACTTGCCCAATCTACATCTCCCATGACAATCAATTGTTCATGGCCTCCATACACATTAAGGTGGTGTCACCAGTGATCTGACCTTATCAGGATCGCTGCTGCGTCGTTACATGGTCGCTGGTGAGCTGTCAAACAGGCAGATCTCACCAGCAACCAGTGACAAGCCCCCAGCCAGCAGCGACGCATGGAAGCGTAACTAAGGTAAATATCGGGTAACAAAGGAAAGCACTTCTCTTGGTTACCCGATATTTACATTAGTTACTAGCGTCCGCTGCTCTCACGCTGCCAGTGCCAGCTTCCTGTTCCCTGCACTCCTAGCCAGAGTACACATCGGGTTAATTACCCGATGTGTACTCCAGCTACATGTGCAGGGAGCAGGGAGCCGGCACTGGCAGCATGAGAGCACACCGCTTAGCGCTGGCTCCCTGCACTCCTAGCCACAGTACACATCGGGTTAATTACCCGATGTGTACTCCAGCTACGTATGTAGGGAAAAGGGAGCCGGCACTGGCAGCGCGAGAGCAGCGGACACTAGTAACTAAGGTAAATATCGGGTAACCAAGGAAAGGGCTTCTTGGTTACCTGATGTTTACCGTAGTTACAGCTTACCGCAGGCTGCCAGATGCCGGCTCCCTGCTCCCTGCTCGCTTCAGTTCGTCACTCTCTCGCTGTCACACACAGCGATGTGTGCTTCACAGCGGGAGAGCAACGTTCAAAAAATGAAGCAGGACATTCAGCAAAGACCGGCGACCTCACAGGAGGGGCCAGGTCGTTGCTGGATGTCACACACAGCGACAGCGACGGGACGTCGCTGCTACGTCACAGAAAATGGTGACTTAGCAGCGACGTCGTTGTCGTCGTCGCTATGTGTGACACCAACTTTAGACCATTGGACAGACCTGTGGATATCAGTCCTTATCCTAAATCAAGGCCTTTAGATTACTTTGTTACTGGGTCTAAGGGAACTCAGGTATACTTTTTGACCTTAGACCAAAAAAGGTGGTTTGGAAGTTAAATACTTTTTCTAAAGATCCCTTCATCTATGCTAGTGTATACAGAGAGGGTTAGGCAGGGATTAGCAAAATGCACCCAGAACTGCTCGTGGTTCTGGGTGCATATTGCACCTTAGAGGTTCGGTTTAACTTTGACAAGGTTATCTTAGGCTGCTTTCACACCTCCGGTTTCTGCAATGCGGCACAATACGGCACTTTGCAGGAAAATCGCATCCGGTTTTTTTTGCTGCCGGTTGCGTTTTTTCTGCATAGACTTTAATTAGTGCCGCATTGTGCCGCATGGGCTCGCTTTCGGTCCGGTTTTTGCCGCATGCGGCAGATTTAGCTGATGCGGCAGCCGGATGGAACGTTGCCTGGCACGTTTTCTCGTGCGGCAAAAAAAAACCGCATCGCGCCGCATTCGGCCGATGCGGCGCATTTTTCAATGCATGCCTATGGCGGCCGGATGCGGCGCGATGCGGCAAAAACCACATCCGGACACCGCATGCGGTTTTTGCCACTTCGCATGCTCAGTAGCAAGCCGCAAGCGGCAAAAACCAGACTGGCCGCAAAGGAAAAACTTATGCAAAGGATGCGGTGTGTTCACCGCATCCGTTGCATAGCTTGCACAGCCAGATTGAGCCGCAGGGCTCAAGCCGGATGTGTGAAAGCAGCCTTATGGAAAGGGGAACATTGTAAGCAAGCATAGGTGGCACAACAAGGAAATGTGAATGCTTCATGTACATCTCTAGGATAGTTCTTAGACATCAGTCATAAGGACAAAGTAGCTGTGAGGATGATCAGTTTTGTCCTAGACAGTGTACAGTGGAAATAATATTCTCTTTCCTTTGCTTTTAGTGTAATATGAATACTGCTGAATACTGACAGATACACTTTTAGGCTATCTTCACATTTCCCGTAATCATTGATTAGAACGGATCCAGCAGCAATCTGTTGATAAAAAAAAGTTTTGCGAACAAAACATTTTTTTCCATTAAAAAAAAAATCTTATTTCAGCTTGATGTTTTTTTTAATATTGAAGTCTATAGAAAACAGATCTGTTAATTAGCCATCAGTTTCTCTTTTATTTGAAAAGGATTGTTTGATTATTGGATCAGTTTCCAGTGGAAGATAATGGATGACCATTTAACGGATATGTTTTTCACAGACTTCAGTGTTAAAAAACGGAACCAACTGAAATCATTTAAAAAAAAAAACGGACAAAAAAGTTGTGTCTGCATAACTTTTTTGTCGGCGGATTGCTAGTGGATCCATTCTAATGGATGATTACTGGACATGTGAACTTAGCCTTAGGCCCGTTTCACACGTCAGTGAAAAACAGTGACGTTTTTCACTGGCGTGTAAAACACGCACATGTCCCTGCGTGTGCCGTGAATCACGGCACACGTGGGTTGTCTAAGTGCAATCCGGGCTCTGTTATCCGTGGCCCGTGATTGCACTTAGAAATCAACTCACCTGCGCCCGCTCCCGCTGTCCATGGTGCTGATCGCTCCCGCGACGCAGCATCCGGCCGGCGGTGACCCCCGCAGCAGCTGCTTCCGGGTCGGCTGTGTCGCGCATAATGAATATGCGCGACAGTAATCAGCCGGCTTAGAAGCAGCAGGGAGGACGGGCTGCAGAGGACATCGCTGGACGCCGGGTGAGTTAAAATGTTTATTATTTTAAATGCACGTTTTTTTCTGGCACGTGTTTCACGGACCACACCACTGCGTGGTCCGTGGAACATCAGTGATGCCAGAAAAAAATGGACATGTCTCCGTGCAGCAATCACGCACACGCGGGTACGCCGCACGGAGACACGTGCAGTGAAAAATCACTGATGTGTGAGCAGACCCATTCATTATAATGGGTCTGCGTATGTCAGTGATTCTGGTACGTTTAAATAAAAGCACAAACGTCCCAGAATCACTGACGTGTAGTGATGAGTGAGTACTAAAAAGCTCGGGTGCTCGAAGCTCGGGCCGAGCATCCCAAGATACTCGTGTACTCGGCCCGAGCAACGAGCCCAATGTTATCCTATGGGAGACCCGAGTATTTTTGTGAAATGACCCCCCGGCAGCATGGAGAAACCCTAAAAATGTCACAAAAGTCTCAGAAGCGTGCTCAAATGACATGGCAACAGCATGGGGAAGACCCCTTGAAGCATTTATCACTGAAAAGTCACAGCTGTGAACAATTTTGTCCGCGTTTTACGCCATTTTTACGGACTCACCAGAAAACCTTCCAAAATGACCCCAAAATGATTTTTCATGGCGGAAATGTTAAGGGCACATACCCAATAGTGAGATAGAGCTGGTGTATGTTACTTTTTGAGATTAATACATGAAAGATTTTACGTGAAAACATTGTGTGGCACTCCGATGTCCCTGAGAAGAGACGTACATGAAGGCCTCTTGAGTCTAATGTGCCCATTTTGAGGAAGTGAGTCTTTGTAGTATTTTCCTTTGCCAGGGCAGTCCAAAATTGTGAGGTTCACCAATGCCCCTGCATACAGACGTGCATGAGGGCCTGTAAACCTGAAGTGCCCATTGGAAGAAAGTGGGTCTATTGTAGTATAGCCCTTTGGCAGGGCAGCCAAAAATTGGGAGGCTCCACGTTGTCCCTGGATAGAGACGTGCATGAGGGCCTGTAAACCTGAAGTGCCCATTGGAAGGAAGTGGGTCTATTGTAGTATAGCCCTTAGGCAGGGCAGCCAAAAATTGGGAGGCTCCACGTTGTCCCTGGATAGAGACGTGCATGAGGGCCTGTAAACCTGAAGTGCCCATTGGAAGGAAGTGGGTCTATTGTAGTATAGCCCTTAGGCAGGGCATCCAAAAATTGGGAGGCTCCACGTTGTCCCTGGATAGAGACGTGCATGAGGGCCTGTAAACCTGAAGTGCCCATTGGAAGGAAGTGGGTCTATTGTAGTATAGCCCTTAGGCAGGGCAGCCAAAAATTGGGAGGCTTCACGTTGTCCCTGGGTAGAGACGTGCATGAGGGCCTCAAAACATTAAGTGTCCATTGTCAGGAAGTGGGTGTATTATAGTATAGCCCTTAGGCAGGGCAGCCAAAAATTGGGAGGCTCCACGTTGTCCCTGGGTAGAGACGTGCATGAGGGCCTCAAAACATTGTTCCCATTGCAAAGGAGCGGGTCTCCTGTCGTTGTAATGTCCATTCTGCAAAGAATGGGCGAAAAAATTTACCACTGGGGGTATACCTGAAACAAAGGCCTAAGTATTGCAATTTGTAACGGTCATCATGGTGGCGCATGAGGAGAAGGAGGAGCAGTCCAGTGATTATCCAAAGTCCAGAAGTGTGTACCCATGGGTGAGTGGAGGTACATGGCAAACTTTAAATTCCGCTCTCATTTGCTGGTGGTGTGGTGAAGTCTGGCCCAATCCAACCCTTGTTCATCTTGATCAGAGTCAGCCTGTCAGCATTTTCAGTTGACAGGCGGGTGCGTTTATCTGTAATGATTCCACCTGTGGCACTAAAAACACGCTCTGACAAAACGCTAGCGGCAGGGCAGGCCAGGACTTCCAAGGCGTAGAGAGCCAATTCATGCCACGTGTCCAGCTTGGATACCCAATAATTGTAAGGCACAGAGGAATGTCGGAGTACAGTTGTTCGATCTGCAAGGTACTCCTTCAGCATCTGGGCAAACTTAGGATTTCTTGTGGCACTACCCCGCACCTCAGGGGCTGTGGTACGTGAGGGGCTGAGAAAACTGTCCCACATCTTAAAGACTGTTCCCCTACCTCTGGCGGATTGGACTTGTGCCTCTCTCGGCTGTACGCCTCGGTTGTCCACTGATTCCTGACCTATGCCGCTAGCGTTTTGTGAGGGGAATGCTTTGCCTACTTCCGTGACTATGGCCTTCCGGAACTGCTGCATTTTGGTTGACCTCTCCTCCACGGGAATAAGAGACAAAAAGTTCTCCTTGTAGCGTGGGTCTAACAGTGTTACCAACCAGTAATGATTGTCGGCCAAGATGTTCTTAACGCGAGGGTCACGAGACAGGCAGCTTACCATAAAGTCAGCCATGTGCGCCAGACTCTTAACAGCCAGGACTTCAGTAGCCTGACCAACAAGATGACTGAACATGCTGTCCTCCTCCTCCTCCTCCTCCTCCTCCTCATCTACCCTGTCCTCTGGCCAGCCACGCTGAACCGAGGATATGACTGGTGTGCATGTCATATCCTCAATTTGGCCGGAGAGTTGCTCCATGTCTTCATCCTCCTCCTCGTCATAGTCCTCCACTGCACGTTGTGATGAGACGAGGCTGGGCTGTGTGTTATCATCACCCACACCCACTACTGTTTCTTGCTTGTTTGTTTTTCAGCAGAGACCGTTTTAGAAGGCAGAGTAGCGGTATGGTGACGCTAATAATGGCGTCATCACCACTCACCATCTTGGTGGAGTCCTCAATGTTTTGGAGGATGGTACATAGGTCTGACATCCATCTCCACTCCTCAGGTGTTATGTGTGGAGTTTGACCCATTTCCCGACGGCTTAGGTGATGCAGGTACTCAACAACTGCCCTCTTCTGCTCACATATCCTGACCAACATGTGCAGAGTTGAATTCCAACGCGTGGGGACATCACACACCAGTCTGTGAGCCGGAAGATGCAAACTGCGCTGAAAGCCGGCAAGGCCGGCTGAATCAGTAGGTAACTTTCTAAAATGTGCAGACAGGCGGCGAACTTTTACCAGCAGATCAGACAGCTCTGGGTATGACTTTAGAAACCGCTGAACCACGAGGTTGAGCACATGGGCCACGCATGGAACATGTGTCAGCTGGCCTCGCCTCAAAGCCGCCACCAGGTTCCGGCCATTGTCACACACGACCTTTCCTGGCTTTAGGTTCAGAGGTGTGAGCCAGTTATCTGCCTGCTGTTTCAGAGCTGTCCACAGCTCTTCTGCATTGTGGGGTTTGTCACCTATGCAGATTAGCTTCAGCACAGCCTGTTGCCGCTTCGCTGAGGCAGTGCTGCAGTGCTTCCAGCTTGTGACTGGTGTGGAGGGTACAGTGGATGAGGATGCGCAGGAGGAGGAGGAGGCTGAAGAGCATGACATTCCGGAGCTGTAGAGTGTGGGTGAAACACTGACTGAGGTAGGGCCTGCAAACCTTGGTGTGGGAAGGACGTGTTCCGTCCCTCGCTCAGACTGGGTCCCAGCTTCCACAATATTAACCCAGTGTGCCGTCAACGAGATGTAGCGGCCTTGCCCACAAGCACTTGTCCACGTGTCTGTGGTTAGGTGGACCTTGGGTGAAACAGCGTTGTTCAGGGCACGTGTGATGTTTTGTGACACGTGGTTATGCAACGCGGGGACGGCACACCGGGAGAAATAGTGGCGGCTGGGGACCGAGTAACGTGGGACAGCTGCCGCCATCAGGTCACGGAATGCTTCTGTCTCCACCAGCCTAAAAGGCAACATTTCCAGCACAAGCAGTCGCGAAATGTTAGCATTTAGAACTGTGGCATGTGGGGTGTTGGCAGTGTATTTGCGCCTGCGTTCAAAGGTTTGCTGAATGGATAACTGAACGCTGCGCTGGGACAAGGACGTGCTTGATGATGGTGTTCTTTCTGCGTAGGCAACTGCAGGTGCAGGAGTGGAGGAGGCTTGTTCGCAGGCAGCATGGACAGGGGATTGGCTCGCATGCACAACCAGCGAAGACGTAGCAGTGACATCAGCAAGCACTGCTCCTCGACTCTGTTGTACTTCCCACTGCTGATGCTGGCACGGCAGGTGTTGCAAATGGCCTTTTTTGAATCATCTGGATCCAACTTAAAAAACTGCCAGACTCGGGAAGACCTAACATTTGTACAGGCACCTTGTGTCGTCGTGTTGTTCCGGGGAACGGTTGCCTGACTTCTGCCTGGGGCCACCACCCTGCTTCTTACTGCCTGTTGTGATGCTACGCCTCCCTCCCCCTGTGCACTGCTGTCCTCGCTCTGCATATCCTCCTACCAGGTTGGGTCAGTTACTGGATCATCCACCACGTCGTCTTCCTCTTCCGCACCCTGCTCCTCCTCCTGACTTCCTGACAATTGTGTCTCATCATCGTCCACCACTTGTTGAGACACGTTGCCAACTTCGTGAGAACGTGGCTGCTCAAATATTTGGCCATCTGTACAGACGATCTCCTCATGACCCACTTCAATATGAGCTGGCGAGAGGCCAGAATGTGTGAATGGAAACGTGAACAGCTCTTCCGAGTGTCCAAGTGTGGGATCATTAATGTCCGAGGAGGACGTGTACTCAGCCTGGTGGTAGGAAGGAGGATCAGGTTCAGAAATGTGCGGTGCAGTATCACGGCTACTGACACTTGACCGTGTGGAAGACAGAGTGTTTGTGGTGGTGCCAATCTGACTGGAAGCATTATCTGCTATCCAACTAACAACCTGTTGACACTGGTCTTGGTTCAAGAGCGGTGTACTGCTGCGGTCCCCAAGAATTTGGGACAGGACGTGCGAGCGACTAGATGTGGCCCTTTGTTGTGGCGAAATTAGAGCTTGCCCACGACCTCGGCCTCTGCCTGCACCACCATCACGTCCACTTCCTTGTTCCTTGCCAATGCCCTTGCGCATTTTGCAATGCTGTGCTGACGTGTATATTCACTACTTGTGCGTTATATCAAAGTTTGTGGAAATTGCACACAAGTGCACCTGTACGCTGCCACCGACAGGCACACACGTGCGGTTTTAAAAACCAAGCACGGACGCAATAAGAACCTAACAGGTTTTTTTGGGGAGCGACAATTACAGACAAGTCAGACACTATCTGGACTGTTTTAGACTGTGTACACCAGCCCCAGATATGATGAAGGCTGGTATACGGTCACCACTAGGAATGGCTATATATACCCTGCCTGCCTGCCTGCCTGTATACTGGTACAATAGTCCTGACAAGGACTCTTCTGGTCACTAACCTGTATTCAGACCTGGCTATACCCTGCCTGTATATAGCAACAATAGTCCTGAGAAGGACTCTGCTACTGTACTCCGACCTGGCTATACCCTGCCTGCCTGTATACAACTAGAATAGTCCTGAGAAGGACTTTTGGTCACACTGTTTGCAGCCCTGCAACTGAAAAAGCTATAAAGGGCCGCAAAGCTTTCCCTGAATCAGCGACACTCTCCCTGCACTCACTGTCTGGATAGCTGTGAGCAGAGCACAGCGCGCCGGCCGGTATAAAGGCTCGGTCACGCTGTGCAGGCCGGCCAATCACTGCAATTCCACAACTAACGGGGCTGTGGCATTGCAGTGGTCTGCCAGCCAATCCCTGCATGAGGGCTGGCTCTCAAAAGAGCGCCAACATGCAGGGATGAAGACCACGAGTACAGCACGAGTATCGCGAGATTACTCGGTCCCCGCCGAGCAGCCCGAGTACAGCGATACTCGTGCGAGTACCGAGTAGTTACAAGCATGCTCGCTCATCACTACTGACGTGTGAAAGGGGCCTTAGCTTGTATGTTTTCATTAGAGTTTTTGCTGGTCAGTTCTCTCTACTCAACTTTACACCTGTGAAGAGAATCACTGAATGAGGTAAATGGGTGGAGGGTCTTGTAAGAACAGATTTCATCTAAGTACATGAACAAACACAAATGAACAATAGTAAAACTGTAAAATATATATAAAGTGCACTATTTTTACTAAGTGACATCTATAAACGGCATTTTTCAGAACACATAAATTCAGTAATGTGACACATCCACTGTGAGCAGAGTTGACAATATATATAAAGGACAGAATATACTCGCTCCGTCCTCCTGCACTTGTAATGTCTTGAATGAAATGATATTGAATGAATTGGATCATTTCCTGGCTTTCAAAGGGAAAAATAGAAAAATGTCATTTGATCCTGCAATTCCAAAAATATAATCTAGTTTTTATTTAGTATATGATTATTCAAGAGGATCTGTCACCAGTTTCTACATTACAAACTTCTATTAAAACCCATGTCAGAATGTATAGTCCCCGCATCCATTAAGCATTTCAGTAAAATCCCAATTAGAGCTGGACTAAAATGCTAACTTTAATATTAGAGAGGCAAATGTTCACAAAGGTTTATCCTGCCATACAACATGGAGTTTCAGAATGAAGTGCTCCAGACTCATCAAGTCCAAGAGATCTATTCATTAACGTATGCCATTTGTATTGTCAAATCTGGTAACAGCCAGTAATGATGCTGATTACCATATAATGCGGTGCATCACGCACTTTTAGGTTTATACTACTTGCAAAGTATGGTGCATTGCAGGACATTATTTACAATTACAAAGCCAAAAAAACACAAATTAGAAATCAGCAATTAAAAAGTCTAGAAGAGTACACATTCTTGGGATACACTAAAATGGACTGTTTTTTGTCATGTGTGGTCCGTCAAGATTTTTTTACTCAGTGTGTCTAGAATTCAATGAGTAACGGTCTGCTATAACTATGGAATCAGGGCATGTTGAGCTGTCAGTTTGGTGAGTGACAGCTCAGTCATCCAATCTCATTCTGGGAAGTGCTGGGTTATTCAGTTGTTTCCTGCTCTAGTAATTGCCCAACCATTTAGCTGAGCAGTTTCTCGGCATCAAAACTATGAATTAACACATGTGGAATGAAAAACTTAAAAAAAAGTGTGAAACAACTGAAAATATGTCTTATATTCTAGGTTCTTCAAATTAGCCACCTTTTGCTTTGATTACTGCTTTGCACACTCTTGGCATTCTCTTGATGAGCTTCAAGAGGTAATCACCGGAAATGGTTTTCACTTCACAGGTGTGCCCTGTCAGGTTTAATAAGTGGGATTTCTTGTCTTATAAATGGGGTTGGGACCATCAGTTGTGTTGTGGCTATGTCTGGTGGATACACAGCTGATAGTCCTACTGAATAGACTGTTAGCTTCTTTTTTCTTGCCATAGTACAAAGTCTAAGTAAAGAAAAATGAGTGGCCATGATTACTTTAAGAAATGAAGGTCAGTCAGTTCGATAAATTGGGAAAACTTTAAAAGTGTCCCCAAGTGCAGTGGCAAAAACCATCAAACGCTACAAAGAAACTGGCTCACATGAGGACCGCCCCAGGAAAGGAAGACCAGGAGCCACCTCTGCTGAGAAGGATAAGTTTATCCGAGTCACCAGCCTCAGAAATCGCAGATTAACAGCAGCTCAGCTTAGAGACCAGGTCAATGCCACACAGAGTTCTAGCAGCAGACACATCTCTAGAACAACTGTTAAGAGGAGACTTTGTGCAGCAGGTCTTCATGGTAAAATAGCTGCTAGGAAACCACTGCTAAGGACAGGCAACAAGCAGAAGAGACTTGTTTGGGCTAAAGAACACAAGGAATGGACATTAGACCAGTGGAAATCTGTGCTTTGGTCTGATGAGTCCAAATTTGAGATCTTTGGATCCAACCAACGTGTCTTTGTGCAACGCAGAAAAGGTGAACGGATAGACTCTACATGCCTGGTTCCCATCCTGAAGCATAGAGGAGGAGGTGTGATGGTGTGGGGGTGCTTTGCTGGTGACACTGTTGGGGATTTATTCAAAATTGAAGGCATACTGAACCAGCATGACTACCACAGCATCTTGCAGCGGCATGCTATTCCATCTGGTTTGCGTTTAGTAGGACCATCATTTATTTTTCAACAGGACAATGACCTCAAACACACCTCCAGGCTGTGTAAAGGCTATTTGACTAAGAAGGAGAGTGATGGTGTGCTACGCCAGATAACCTGGCCTCCACAATTACCAGACCTGAACCCAATCAAGATGGTTTGGGGTGAGCTGGACCGCAGAGTGAGGCAAAAGGGCCAACAAGTGCTAAGCATCTCTGGGAACTCCTTTAAGACTGTTGGAAGACCATTTTCGGTCACTACCTCTTGAAGCTCATCAAGAGAATGCCAAGAGTGTTCAAAGTAGTAATCAAAGCAAAATGTGGCTACTTTGAAGAGCCTAGAATATAAGACATATTTTCAGTTGTTTCCCACTTTTTTGTTAAGTATTTCATTCCACATGTGTTAATTCATAGTTTTGATGCCTTCAATTGAATCTACAATTTTCAGAGTCATGAAAATAAAGAAAACTCTTTGAATGAGAAGGTGTGTCAAAACCTTTGGTCTGTACTGTATAAGCAAATTATTATTTATGTAGATTCTTGTTGTGTCACTGCATTCTTACTATTTTGCTACTAAAACTCAAAATTATTTTTATTTTTTATTAGTAGTTTGTAAAGCCACCTTTGGCTTTCAACACTGCATGAATCCATTTGGCTATGCTCACGATCAGATTACCGAAATCTTATCCCAGGTCTTTTCTACACGTTTCCAATGTTGGTGCATGCTGGTTGACTCACTGGGGTATCTATTCAGCTTTATCTTCAACTCTACCCACAAGTTTTCAATTGGGTTGAGGTCTGAGGACTGTGGGGGTCAACCCTGCACCTCTACTTCATTGTCACTTAACCATTTTTTTGCTAATCTCCATGTATGCTTTTGGTCGTTGTCCTGTTGGAACAGCATGTCGTCTTTTTCATACCCATACTACTTGAGTGTATGAAGTAACTTGTCTTGTAGGATACTCACATATAGTTCAGTATTGAGACTACCATTGATCCTGGTCAATTATTGAACACTTTTAGCTGTCAAACAACCTATTCTCAGGCTTACTCCCCCAAATTTGAAAGTTCCTTCAATTTCTCCTCCCAATATCCCCTTTTACCCTTGTTTCTTCCAGACCCATTTGCACCCATTGAAGCCTAGTCTATTGACTTTCATCTCATCACTAAAAATCACTGGTTTCAGTGTTCTACTGTCAATGTTTCGTACTTTTTTTTAAACTTGAGCCAACACTATTTATGACGATATTGAAGTCGATGCTTCTTCACCTTTTTTCAGACCACTATTCCAGACTTGTGTAACATGCATCACACATCATTTCAGATTATTCCAACTGTCATGGCACTCACATAATTCAGTTTGGCAATTTTATCGGCCAAGACACCGCTATCAATGAGCTGGATGATGCTGTTCCTCTTTTCTTGGGAAATCTTCTTCATAGCTGCTCTTTGATTTGAACCAGTGACTTTCAATTAGGAATCAATCAAATAACACACTAAGTTATTAGTAGGAAATGTTAGAACAGCTTGTAATTTATAGTATACAGGAAGAAAAAGATTTTTCAAACAGCAGAAGCTAAACAGTAACAATGCAGTGATATGACAAGAATCTGAATAACTAATCATATGCTTAATAGCTGCAAGTCATATTTATGTATAAGATAGCCAAAAAAAGTCACTAAATATGGATTCATGCTATGAATATGTTTTATTTTGTTTTACAAAGGCTTAGAGAAAATCCTTTGTTTGCTAAGTTGGAGAAATGTACTTTTTCTGTCCAAGAAATATCATTCCTGGGGTTCATTATTTCAGCTGAAGGGTTTAAGATGGATCCTGGAAAGGTACAGGCCATAATTGATTGGGTACAACCTCAAGACCCTAAATTATTGCAACATTTTCATATGAATGAATAAATGACAAAAGAACAAAGAATGTGTAGTGGGCACCATAAATGCAATAATACAAACTTTAGTAAGGGGTACTACAAAAAACACAATGCAAAAAATAAAGTTTATGATCAAAAATAGTGATGGCAAACAAATATTTAATTAAAATCAATTTAAAAATAGAGGCAAATAAATGAGAAACAGGGGAGGGATATCATAATTCTAAAAAAAATCCCCCATAACACCAGGCACACATAAATATAATAGTACAGAGAATATCCCATATAATAAGGCACTAACATATGCAGGTAAAAATGATCAAAATGAGGTGCTGTAATAATAGTAAAAGCAATTATATGTAAAGACTTTCAAAAGAAGATTATTAGTTTGCACAATATAACTTGCAAATAAAGCTACAATATATAAATACAGTGGAACCTTGCTTAACGAGAACAATCTGCTGAACGAGTACCTTGATTAACAAGCACAGTCCCAGAACAGAGCAAGGTTTCCCATAGGAAATCATTGCAATGCTGACGATCCGTTCCACAATGTGTTAAATGTCCCATCCTGGTCCCCTATTCTATCATTCCACACATGTACAAACGCACACAAACATGTACAAACACACACAAACACACACAAACACACACGCACACATGCACACGCACATATTATATGCTCACCTTACCTTCCGTTCCATCGCCGGTCTCCTGGGACTTGCTGTTCTCCGGTGCCAGCCGTGTATCAGGTAACCATAACAATGAGGGTGGAACTTCCTGCCAGAGTGCTGACGTCAAAGGCAGAGCCGCTTGCCTCTGATTGGCCAGCGCGTTGCCTTTGACAAACGGTGACAGGAACCAGGAAGTTCCTGCTTCGTTGCTATGGATGCCGATGCCTGGAGCGGAGCAGAGCGGCGCACTACAGGACCCAGGAGGCCGGCAATGAAACGGAAGGTACAGATATTATATGCTCACCTTACCTTCCGTTCCACTGCCGGCCTCATGGTACTTGTAGTTCGCCGTGATGTACCCGGGAACTACAAGAACTATGAGGCCGGCGGTGGAACGGAAGGTAAGGTGAGCATAGTTCAGTACTCTGTGTGTGTGTGTGTGCGCGTGTTTGTGCGTACATGTGTGTGTTTGTGTGGACAGTGCAAGTGCGGGTCAGAGTGTGGTAGATGGACGAAACCGTAAGTGTGTGAGGTGAGAATTTCGCTCGTACAGCAAAGCTTTCTCGTAAAGCGGGTTACAAATTTACAGAAAGCTTTGCTTGTTAAGCGAAATTCTCGTTAAGAGAGTTACTCGTTAAGCAAGGTACCACTGTATTATTTATATATTGTAGCTCAATTTGCAGATTATACTGTGCAAACTAATAATCTTTTTTTATTGTCTTTTCATATAATTGCTTCTTATTTTTATTACAGCAGTCATAAGCTGTTTATTTATTTATTTTGTTATTTATTTAGTTGTTATTTTGTCAATTTTTGCCTGCATATATTAGTGCCTTATTATAAAGGACATTATTTATATTATTATATCTCGGTGTTATGAGGGGTTTGTTTAGAATTATATCACTCCTCTTTTTGTCATTTATATGCCTCTTTTTTCTAATTCTTTTTAATTAATTAATTGTTTGTGAGCACTATACACTGTGTGCAGAATTATTAGGCAAGTTGTATTTTAGAGGATTTTCTTTATTATTGATCAACAACTATGTTCTCAATCAACCCAAAAGACTCATAAATATCAAAGCTTAATATTTTTGGAAGTTGGAGTGGGGTTTTTTAGATTTGGCTATCTTAGGAGGATATCTGTTTGTGCAGGTAACTATTAGGGTATGTGCGCACGTTGCTTTTTACCTGCTTTTTACCTGCTTTTTTGCTGCTTTTTCTTCTGCGCTGTTTAATGCCAAAATGGATGTGTTCTTCTATTCAAGCAAAGTCTATGGGAATTTGGGTTTCTTGTTCACACTATGTTGTTCAAAATGCTGCCTTTTTGTGGCAGAACTTTGGTCAAAAACTCAGCTTTGCAGTGCAAAACCCAAATGGCAAAAACAATTGACATGTTGCTTCTTTGAAAAGCTGAGTTTTTGACCAAAGTTCTGCCTCAAAAAGGCAGCATTTTGAACAACATAGTGTGAACAAGAAACCCAAATTCCCATAGACTTTGCTTGAATAGAAGAACACATCCATTTTGGCATTAAACAGCGCAGAAGAAAAAGCAGCAAAAAAGCAGGTAAAAAGCAGGTAAAAAGCAACGTGCGCACATACCCTAACTGTGCAGAATTATAAGGCAACTTAATAAAAACCAAATATATTCCCATATCACTTGTTTATTTTCACTAGGTAAACCAATATAACTGCACAAAATTTGGAAATGAACATTTCTGACATGCAAAAACAAAACCCCAAAAAATTAGGGACCAATATAGCCACCTTTCATTATGGTGACACTCAACAGCCTACCATCCATAGAGTCTGTCAGTTGCTTGATCTGTTTACGATCAAAATATCATGCAGCAGCCACCACAGCCTCCTGGACACTGTTCTGAGAGGTGTACTGTTTTCCCTCCCTGTAGATCTTAAATTTTATGAGGGACCACAGGCTCTCTATGGGGTTCAGATCAGGTGAACAAGGGGGTCATGTCATTATTTTTTCATCTTTTAGACTTTTACTGGCCAGCCACGCTGTGGAGTAGTTGGATGCATGTCATGAAGCATTGTCCTGCATGAAAATCATGGGTTTTTTTAACGATACCGACTTCTTCCTGTATCACTTTTTGAAGAAGTTGTCTTCCAGACACTGGCAGTAGGTCTGGGAGTTGAGCTTCACTCCATCCTCAACCCGAAAAGGTCCCACAAGTTCATCTTTGATGATACCAGCCCATACCAGTAGCCCACCTCCAACTTGCTGGCGTCTGAGTCGGAGTGGAGCTCTCTGCCCTTTACTGATCCAGCCTCTGGTCCATCCATCTGGCCCATCAAGAGTCACTCTCATTTCATCAGTCCATAAAACCTTTGAAAAATCAGTCTTTAAGATATTTCTTGGCAAAGTCTTGACGTTTTATCTTATGTTTCTTGTTTAAAGGTCGTCGTTTTTCAGCTTTCCTTACCTTTGCCATGTCCCTGAGTATGGCACACCTTGTGCTTTTTGATACTCCAGAAACGTTTCAGCTCTGAAATATGGTCAAACTGGTGGCAAATGGCATCTTGGCAGCTTCACACTTGATTTTCCTCAATTCATGGGTAGTTATTTTCCGCCTTTTTTGCCCAACACGCTTCTTGTGACCCTGTTGGCTATTTGCCATGAAACGCTTGATTGTTCGGTGATCACGCTTCAAATGTTTGGCAATTTCAAGACTGCTGCATCCCTCTGCAAGACATCTCACAATTTTGGACTTTTCAGAGCCCGTCAAATCTCTCTTCTGACCCATTTTGCCAAAGGAAAGGAAGTTGCCTAATAATTAAACACACCTTATATAGGATGTTGATGTCATTAGACCCCAACCCTCCTCATTACAGAGATTCACATCACCTGATTTACTTAATTGGTAGTTGGCTCTCAAGCCTATACAACTTGGATATGGACAACATGTATAAAAAGTATCATGTGATCAAAATACTCATGTGCCTAATAATTTTGCACACAGTGTATTTGATGATCAATAATAACCATGTTTTTACACCATATTAGGGTGTGCACTTTCTATTATTGTGCAGCTTTTTTCTTGTTTTTTCAATTAATAAATTAAATTCTATTATTCTGTTTGCTGTCCAAGAAAAAAAAACGAACAGAGCAGGGATGTGTACAACGAATGTGTAGAAATAGCCTTAAAGTGATATACACCCTTATATACTGTATACACTGTTACTGACACATTATCCAAAATGACTCCCTTTTGGGGATTATAATGTGTCAAGATATCACCCCACTTTGGTTAATTTCCTTTCTCATGTCCAAAGAAAATGAAAGCATTTATGTGACCCCCATTATGTTTATTAATAGCTATGGTAGACTCTCTAGAGTTGGAATACTTTTCACTATATCTGAATGAATCTGCCAATGTATGTGTAATACATGAACAAAAGCAACCCTAACGAGCGAGACCCTTTTGGCAAAGGCTGTCAGCTCTGGGTAATAGAGATGAGTTCTGATTCTACCTAAATATACTGTACCTATAGTATAAGGGCTGTACAGTGGTGTCAGACACTGAGTGCCAAGGTGTTAAAACACTGACTAATTGGTCAAAACAACACTCTGAAGCTTACGAACCCATAGATCTACTATTGAGCTCATAGATCGCTCTGGGAGTGTACGTCATGCATGAGCTGAACTCTTAAGATTGGTGGTATTATTATTATTTATTATTATAGCGCCATCAATTCCATGGCGCTTTACATGTGAAAGGGGTGTACATAATAGGGACATGTTTTGACTGATCAGTCGGGGTTTCAACCCCTGATCCACCACCCATTGTGAGCACTAAAGAGACCATTTAATATATAAAATATGGTCTTAAAATTATAAGTACATTTTAAATAAGTTGGGTGATATGGGATTAGTTCATGTACTTTAGTAAGTAGCAATAATTTCGTTAAGAACATGGGTATTAAAGCTAAACTAAAGTGTTTCTGAAACATGGTCAATGATTACAAAAAATGAAAAATTGATTCTAAATTCAGATTGAAAAAAATGATTTGTGTCCTAAATTAAAGCCAAATCTAGATCATAAAAATAGCATAAAAGCTATGTTGAAAAATAAGGCAGTTTGTTTCAGGAATTTCCGTAGCGGAAATTCTGTTTCATAGATCTTAATTTGGAGGTTTTTCTACATCATTCATAAAACAGTCAGCAAAATTTCTGCGATCTACAACATTGGAATATACCTTTTGGGTCACTTCCCTTAGTGTCTATGTTACACATTTATATACACATCACTGTATAATCCATCAAAGGATTTTATAATAGTTTTATATTATTGCATGTGTTTGCACCTTTGTATTTTTTGAACAGTAATTTTTTTCTAAATCCTATTTAATATTGTTAGAAAGAGGTAAAATAAAATATATAGAATTCTTGCATTAAAAAGCATCACAATCCCGAAATCTTAATAAACAACACCTGTTATTTGTCATACCCCTGCTTCGTCTCGATTACCTTTTAGTAAAAAAAAAATTCTGTGATTTTTCACACACGGCAAAATAACATGTTTCAACTCTCTGAACGAAATTAGCCATCCAGATAAACCTTCAAAGGAGCCGTACAACTCGTTAGTATAATATTTCTTTAAAATGTCAATAAGCAAGTCTGACTGGTGAATGGCAAATCGTAGGTGTTAGGAGGAGGGCAGGAGAATTCCCAGAGGTTCTAATCCAGCACGTTTCTGAATCAGAGCAACGTCTGTTATAAATTAATGAAACTGTGTCTGGCAACTCTCATTTTCATATTCTTTCAGGATGATGACAAGGGAATGCAAAACATAAATATCTGTTAAAAGTCAGACTTTAACAAGTGAGTTACATGGGATACATTTTTATTGGACTCACTTAAAAAACAATAATGCATTTTTTTCAAACTGACATATGAAATTGCCTTCTTTATTTTTTTCTTTATTTCTTAGGTTGAAATCCTTCGGTAGTTTTGGAACGTCAAGTTGGACTCATTTTAACATTTATTTTTTTGTGGGGAAAAGCCCAGCATGATCTTAAAATAAAAATTCTTTGATTATTTAATCCTTACTTTTATTTTGATCTCATTTGATTGAAGAAAAATTTATACAGCTTTGTTTAGTATGTTTACTTTGTAAAAATGGATGATTTACTGAGCACTTGAGATTTTTTTTGTTCACATCTTAGGTGAGTTTGATTGTAATCTCCTCTGCTGAAAGGTCTACAGTTCGTCATCAGCACTATAGGCATTGATTGACAGATATTACCCTCAACTGTCTAATTTGCATGTCTGTTCAACTTGATGGATCACACAAGTTGTTTCAGTAGAGCCATTGAGTTAAGGGGCTACCAAAGACTTCTCTTGACTTGTAGCCTCAAAACTTCAACATTATAGTTTATTGTCTTCAGCTTCAAGTTTGGGGGAATGGCTTTATGAATTGATGTTAATTAATTGTAACTCATGGACAAATTCTCAATTATATATTAGCAAATGTCTCAGAATTATTCACTTTTGCTCACTGGAACCCTACTAGCAAGAAGAACTTGGAAAAGTTATAGGCAGATGGAATATGGTATATGGGAAAAGAAATGTGGAATTTATGGATTGAAAAATTTGTTTTCTTTCTTCAAGAATTGGAAGATGGGGGTAAGCAACTGATAATATTGCTAATGCTGCTCAACCTTACACAAATACATAGCAGAAAGGTCAACCAGATGGTGGAAAATATAAATTGTGTATTAGAAAAAGGATGCTATGAATTTTGAGGGCAAAAGCAAAATTAAAATTACCTGACACCCTGAAGTTCGGAGACTAAGGGGCACTTTGCACACTACGACATCGCAGGTGCGATGTCGGTGGGGTCAAATTGAAAGTGACGCACATCCGGCGTCGCAGGCGATATCGTAGTGTGTAAAGCCTTTTTGATATGATTAACGAGTGTAAAATCGTCGTAAACGTATCATCGGTGTAGCGTTGGTCATTTCTATAATTTGGATATGACCGATGTTACGATGTTGTTCCTCATTCCAGCGGCATCACACATCGCTGCGTGTGAAGCCGCAGGAGCAAGGAACATCTCCTACCTGCGTCCTGCAGCTCACGCGAGCTATGCGGAAGGAAGGAGGTGGGCAGGATGTTTACGTCCCGCTCATCTCCGCCCCTCCGCTTCTATTGGCCGCCTGCCGTGTGACGTCGCTATGATGCCACACGACCCGCCCCCTTAATAAGGAGGCGGGTCACCGGCCAGAGCAACGTCGCAGGGCAGGTGAGTGCATGTGAAGCTGGCGTAGCGATAATGTTCGCTACGCCAGCTATCAACATGATATCGCAGCTGCGATGGGGGTGGGGACTATCGCGCTCGGCATTGCAAGCATCGGCTTGCGATGTCGTAGTGTGCAAGGTGCCCCTAAGAGTGATGGGTGCGTTTTGTAACCCCTGCCTTGCATTACAAAGTGTAGAAAGTTGTCTTACTCCATGTTCAACAATATTGAATGGTTCTTAGAAGCTCCTGTTCCATTACCAGATTATCAGTTTGAAAGAGCAGTAAATCAGTTTGTCTTTGGCCAGCTTGAAACACCTTCTAAGTATATAGGATATATTGCCTTACATAAGTAAATAAAATCACTTTTATATAAAAAATCTGAACTGCGTATCAGAATATACACTTATACATTACTTCAGAACCAAGAACTGTGCATTATTTTCCCAGGTCTCTTTGGAACACAGGGGATTTACATAGATTGACACCCAATTCAAAGACTTGGATCAGCAAACTTATAAACTTCAGGTCTTGGACCACCCATTATCACATGCTAAAACACAGTTCTGCATCACTTCATATCAACTCCTGCAGCTCACCACTTGCAAGGGGAAATAAGTTCAAGATGTGGGACTGACAATATCATGAGGCGCTCGCCCTCCTCCTCACCCTCACCTCTCATTCCTCTTCCACCTCAGAATCAAGTATGTTTACAACTACTTGGTAATTTTAAGTCTATGAAATCATTTGCCTGGTGTGAAAGGGAAAAGTATATAGAGCCAAAGTAAATGCGCACATTGCCAAGAAAGAAAAAAGAAAAGGATTTAGAATAGGAGAAGAGAATAAATTGGTGCATGCAGTGCATTATATATAAGACCCCAGTGATCTGGGCCTTTTAGTTGTGGTCTGATGAATGTTGACTCCTGGGAGCTCAGCAGTATTGCGCTGGTTTCCTAGAAAGGATTCCAAGGTAGCAATTTTAGATGAAGACCTAAAGGAACTTCATGTACAGACAGGAAAAACGATAGACCAAGGCATCGCTCACAAGGCCCAAGATGGACTTATGGTGGAAACATTAAGATGTTTCATGTGTGGGGAAAATATTCACAACACAAACTGTAGAAGATCAACAGATGTGGAAGATGCATAAAAATCATGTAATGTGTTAATAAGATACATAGTAGAAAATGAATAATAAAATCTGGAGGAGACAAAATGGCGCAAATGGTGTATTATCCTAGTGAAACGGGATAAAGGAGATTTGGAAAAGCTCACCTTCGGGAGCTGCGAAGGTCACAACTACCATTAGAGCATAATGTCAAACCACGTCGTCTGCCCAGTGGATCCAAATAGTAACTGGAGGAAAGAAAGGGTTAATCACGCTGCCATGGAAATAAGCTGGAGATGAATCCAAGGGTTAATTTTCGTAATAAAATAATAAAAATCATGAAGATTAAGCCTTGGATTTATCTCCTGCTTATATCCACGGCAGCGCTATTAACCCTTTCTTTCCTCCGGTTACTATTTAGTACAAAATGAAAAAAGACATATAAAAGAAAATCATAAATAATAAATGTGTAAGTAAAAATGAGTTAAGTGTAAGTTAGACATGTAATTTCCTGGGTTTATATTAAAAGTATCTATAGCTTTGAAGTTATACATAGTTTAAAGGGGTTTACCAAGACTTTTGAGAACTCTTAAAAACACTCCACAGTCTACACATTATAACAAAGCGAGACAAAAATCTATTTTTTTTTTATATTTTGAGGCTTTCTCCCAATCCTGACAATGTAGACCTCTCTAACATTAGACAGGCATCTCGGCAGTCTGTGTAGTGTAAAAAACAGACACCTCCACATCAGTGCGCCATTTTTACAATCCCAGACCTACTCTCTTTTCGAGAAAATCCTCCACTTTCAACTATTACCTCCGTAACCACCTCCTCCAACCTTTTTCCTGTGAAATGCACAATGAGAAGTAGCTGTAAAGGCTATTAAGCATATGTGAAACTGTAGACTGATGACATGCCACATGCTTAGTATCAGCAAGACTGGAGCCAGCTACTGGAAGTGAATATCACTGGGTCATTGGCATACAAAGTCTACACAGAATGTCATCACTTCAAGTAAAATTACAATGGCCTATTACTACATAACTAGACTCAAACAAAGGGTTAAAGTAAACACATTAAGGTCTCATTCAGAAGTTAGTTTTCCCCTTCTATACAATTATAATTGTACTAGAAGGTGGCCCGATTCTAACGCATCGGGTATTCTAGAATTTACGTATTGTGTAGTTAATGTATGATTTTTGTTATACTGTATATATATAGATGTTGTTGTGTGTAGTTGCCCATTGTTTGTGTAGGGCGCTGTAAATGTTCTGGGTGTTGTCTGGGTGGGGGTGTGTGAGAGCGGTGTTGTTTGTGTGTTGCGTTGTGTGTTGCGTTGTTTGTGGAGCGCTGTGTGTCTGTAGCATTGTGTGTGTGTGGTGTTATGTGTGTTGCGCGGTTTGTGTGGGTGTGTGTGTGTGGGGTGCGTGTGTGTGTTTTGGGGGGAGGTATGTTTTGTGCAATGTGTGTGTTGCACGGTATGTGCATATATTTGTGTGTGCCGCGGTGTTTGTGTGTTGTGTGTAGAGCATTTTCTGTGTGTGTGTGGGTGTCTGTGTAGGGTGGTGTTTGTGGTTCCCAGTGTGTGTGTGGTGTGTTGTGCAGTGCGTGTAGTGCGGTGTGTGTGTTTTGGGGGGAGGTGTGCACCCCCCCATCGTGGTCCACCCCCCATGCTACACCCCCCATCATGCTCCTTCCCACATGCTGCGCATCCCCCATCGTGCTCCATCCCCCATGCTGCGCATCCCCTATCGTGCTCCATCCCCCATGCTGCGCACCCCCCATCGTGTTTCATCCCCCCATTCTGGGCACCCCCCATCGTGGTCCACCCCCCATGCTGCACCCCCCATCGTGCTCCATCCCCCATGCTGCACTCCCCATCGTGCTCCAACCACCATGCTGCGCACCCCCCATCGTGCTCCATCCCCCATGCTGCGCACCCCCCATCATGTTTCATCCCCCCCATTCTGGGCACCCCCCAATCTGCTCCATCCCCCATGCTGCACCCCCCATCGTGCTCCATCCCCCATGCTGCGCACCCCCCATCGTGTTTCATCCCCCCATTCTGGGCACACCCCATCGTGGTAGACCCCCATGCTGCACCCCCCATCGTGGTCCACCCCCCATGCTGCACCCCCCCATCGTGCTCCATCCCCCATGCTGCACTCCCCATCGTGCTCCATCCCCCATGCTGCGAACCGCTCAGAGAGGAGTATAATAGGAGGATTATAATAGGAGGAGTATAATGGGAGGAGTAGTCCTGGGGAAAGAGGAGTATAATGGGAGGAGTTGTCCTGGGGGGAGGTGTAAAGGTGCCCAACGTGTGCGGGGCATGTGGCCGAGCGGGCATAGTGTGAGGGGGGCGTGGCCGAGCGGGCATAGTGTGAGAGGGCATGGCCTAGCAGGCATAGTGTGAGGGGGCGTGGCCTAGCGGGCATCGCGTATGGGCGGACGTGGCCTAGCGGGCAGTACGTGCGGGGGCGTGGCCTAGCGGGCATCACATGCGGGGGGCGTGGCCTAGCAGGCATCGTGTGCGGGAGGCGGGCCTGCCCAAACGGTTAATCCATGTGGGGGGCGGGGCCAGGCCGAGCCGAGCGGCCAATCCGTGTGGAGGGGCGGGGCCAGGCCGAGCCCAGCGGCCAATCCGATGGTTGTCACTGTAAGGACACAATGTCACTGTAACGACACAATTTTAGAGCAAGACAGACAGACAGACAGAATAAGGCAATTATTTATATAGATTGGGCTGTTTACGAGTCTGTTCATTTTTGCTGACTGAGTGACGACTCACTGAAAATCACAGACACATAGCCAATTTTGATCCAAGTCTCGGATCAATCTTACCAATGCTTTTCCATGGGTTCATGAATAAATCAGAGAGTAGTCAGATGCCATCCATGTGCTGTCCATTTTTCAAGGTGTGTTTCATATGAGAAGTTTGAAGAAAGCTATCTAACCTATCTGCTTAGGGAAAAATGGATGATAATCTGTGGTAACTAGCAGCCAATTGAAAAACACATTGGACTTCATAGGCTACTTAAATTGGAAAAATGGTCTAAACAGTATCCCTGTTTGGGATCAATCACCTGCCTTGCTTGCATTTATACAGAGAAAATGTACAAAGGAGAAGCTGTGCGCCTTCTCACAAAGAGTGGTGCAAAAATTATCCCTGTTTAGGGGGTACCAAGAGCTTAATTCTCAGCTAAAAGAATTGATAGCATTTTCCCAAGCTATTAAAAAATGTCTCTATTTTTAGGAAGTAGGAACAGTTTACCTGTTTTGAAAGTAAAGAAGTAATATCTTTTAAAAATATAATGAAAAAAAATGTTTGTTTTATTGGGATCTGCAACAGGATTGCTATTTTTTAAATTATAAACAATTTTTAGCAACTGTTCAAAATGTTCCTTTTTTTAGTGCGCAGAAACAGGTAAGCTGTTTTCAAAGTGAAGAAGCAATAGCTTGTCAGCCAGGCATGAAAAACAATTAAATACCACCCATCCCTATGGAAAAACAAGTGCAAGATATTCCCATAAAATTAATTTTTATTACAAGCATATAAAAAAACAATTATAGAATATTTTTTTTCCAAACAGAGGATCCACTTATGGGACTCAATTTATCCACTATTACTAAGGTGCATTTGCAAAAAAATAAGGCATATTCAACAGCTGTATATTCCTTATCACATATCAATACTCAACATAGCTATAGCAGCAAAAATTAATATCAATAAGGAATCCTTTCCTGCAGCATCTATATTTGCTATTATTCAAACCAGTTTTTAAATTATTTTCAACCCACAATCCATTATGTAATTTGCCTATTCAGACTACAATTAATTAAATACAGGGTTAATACTTATCAAATTACTGATGAAAAAATATTTCCTTTTAAATATAGTTAATGCTCAATTGAAAATGGCCCATAAGTTGATAAAAGTTACAATATCTGAACTGAGGCGATATTAGTGCATGCAGAAATATATAGTCTGCCTTCAGTAGCTTGCTGTGAGCTGTGGATAAAAGTGTCCTCCTACAGTCCCTACGCGCGTTTCCACCTTTCTTCTTCAGGGGACGTGTGTGAAAAACAATCAGCACTATATTTGGGAGCTGGCTCATGTTTCTGCACCCTCAAGAGAGTAAGATTCCCAGCAACAGTACCATATAGCTATACCAGAAATGAACAAGTGCAGCAGTTGTGTATAGGTGACTAAAGGTAGTGGCAGCAACAAAAGTATAGAATAAGATGGGACAGGCACAATGATTTCTGGCAGTGTAGGTCTAGCAAGGCAGATCCTGCAGCAGAAATACAGTACAGCTGTATAAAACACATTGGGCAGCTAGGAGATTTGTGGCTGTGCATTACCAATGGCAACAGTTGCATGGTATAAATATATGATGGAAAGGTAATTAAATGTCTGTCAGTAAAATAGCAGCAACAAAGTATAGATGAAAATGACAAGCAGAGAACAAATGCCTGATTGGGGATTGGCCATTGGAAAATGCGGCACCAAAACAGTGTAGAAGACAATGGTCAGGGAGGCAGACAGATGGCTCTGCAAATCTAATCATTGGTTTCAGATGTAGGTGAATGAAAGTCGGTACTGATTCATGCCTGATACTTGTTGACAAATGTAAGATTTTCTACTCTTGCAGAGGATAGGGGGTACTTCACACACAGCAAGATCGCTACTGAGATCGCTGCTGAATCACGTTTTTTTTACCTCATTAGCGATCTCGCTGCGTGTAACACTGAGCAGCGATCTGGCCCCTGCTGTGAGATCGCTGCTCGTTACACACAGCCCTGGTTCGTTTTTTTATTGTTGCTCTCCCGCTGATAAGCACACATCGCTGTGTGTGACAGCGAGAGAGCAACAATCCTGAATGTGCAGGGAGCAGGAGCCGGCGTCTGACAGCCTGCGGTAAGCTGTAAGCAAGGTAAACATCGGGTAACCAAGGTAGTTACCCGATATTTACCTTTTGTTACCAGCCTCCGCAGCTCTCACGCTGCCAGTGCCGGCTCCTGCTCCCTGCACACGCTAAGTTAAGCGGTGTGAGCTGGTAACTAAGGTAAACATCGGGTAACCATACCCGATGTTTACCTTAGTTACCAGTGTCCGCAGCTTCCAGACGCTGGCTCCGTGCAAGCACAGCGTCGTTTGCACGTCGCTGCTGGCTGGGGGCTGGTCACTGGTCGCTGGTGAGATCTGCCTGTTTGACAGCTCACCAGCGACCATGTAGCGATGCAGCAGCGATCCTGACCAGGTCAGATCGCTGGTCGGATCGCTGCTGCATCGCTAAAGTGTGAAGGTACCCTAAGCTAGTCAACTTGGGTGTGACATAGTCACCAGCTGTGATGGATATCCTCTCTGACACTACACTTGACATTAGATTACGCTCATTACAAACTGGGCTAGTTATTAAAACTCCAATCTGCTGAGCCTGACGTCCATGTGATCGGATCTCAGGGTATCTGCCAGAGAATGGACATAGTCTATGTACGCAGTGAGAGCACAATAGGCTCATAAATGAGATTTGTGGGCACTATATGGTACAGAGATTTGCTCACCTGTAGGGGTTGTGTAATACACAATACAAGTAAAACTAGTGAAAATCAGCTGCCGCACAAAACACAAAAACATAAATTTCCAGAAAGGAAATTAATGTGGTTCCTCTGCCCTGCTGATGGTATTACAAGGGAAAAAATACAGAAAACTCAATAAACTGAATGCATTTTTTTTATCAATGCATTTCAAAGTCATGGAAAGTGCATGCTCTCATAATCTCCCGCTTCGATTACTGCAACATCCTCCTCTGTGGTCTCCCTGCTAACACACTCGCCCCTCTCCAGTCCGTCCTTAATTCTGCTGCCCGAATGATCCACCTCTCTCCTCAATACCACCCCGCTTCTCCTCTCTGAAAATCCCTCCATTGGCTCCCAAACTTCCATCGTATCCAGTTCAAACTACTAACACTGATATAGAGTATAAAGTATCCGGCCAATGTAAATATATTCAGGAGGCTACCATGCTCTCAATTGGTGAGCCAAGATTAAATAGTAGCTTTGACCGACTTTGCCGGTCATGGAACTAACAGGAGAGCGGTGGGGCTGGATATCGCTACTGTAACGCCATTTGGGCAAAATATTTTGGATTCTTGCAGTGGTGATACCCTCCCCCACAGCCTCAGATTGATCCATGCCTTGGATACAGTCTCTGTCATTGAAAAGAATATTATAAATTCTAGCTACTATTTAATCTTGGCTCACCAATTGAGAGCATGGTAGCCTCCTGAATATATTTACATTGGCCAGATACTTTATACTCTATTTCCGCATTTGCGATGGTGCTATATGTAAATGTTTTCAGGAATATTCTATGAATATATGGGTTTATCCCATGGGGTTCCATGGACCACGTGGTGGGCCATGTAAACATAATGTACATGGTTATTCTGTTTAATATCTGTCCGATACCGATGGTCTGACTGTGTCCGCACCTACCCCTCCCATGTTAGGAGGGACTCACTTGTGGTTTACACTGTCCTATTGAGCCGAAAGTAAAATTGTCATTTTTTAGAAAAGTGTTTAATAAAAATTGTTGTTTTATGACATTATGGCATTCTAGTAATTTCCTTGTGGGGTTACTTAGTGTTTTCTATGGTTAAGATGCCGTCTGGTGGATATTAAGATGTGGTGTCTGTGGTTTATCTACTACACTTGCAAACTTCAAATGGAACTTGAAAACTCATCTCTTCAGAAATACCTATAATCTTCAATGACCCCACTGCCCCACCACCGTGCGGAGCTGCCGCCCAACCTACACCCCACCTAATGTCTCCTCCCCAAAATCCTTTAGAATGTAAGCCCGCAAGGGCAGGGTCCTCTTCCCTCTGTACTAGTCTGTCTACTGTAACTTGTGTATGTATTCTGTATGTAACCCCCTTCTCATGTACAGCACCATGGAACTAATGGCACTCTATAAATAAATAATAATAATAATCCAACTCCATCATCATACAACTTCAAGAAGTGAAATGCATAGATAATAAAAAGCTCATTCAGTCTACTGAGTTTCCCAGATTTTTTCCTTCAGAATACCATCAACAGCTCACAGGAACCACGTTTGTTTCCCTTCTGGCTATCTATAGATTGGCAAAGGGACAGATAACCCATTTAGTTCATCATGCCAAATATAATGTGTAGTAGTAGTAGTTGCTGCTGCCTTGGATACTTCTTGTAGCCCTTTCTCTGGCAGGGCTTTTAGCTGCATGTTGCCTCCAATGTGTATTGCCCAGGATAACACTGTCATCACCTCCTTGGCACCACTATCTGTTTCCCAAGTCTTGTGCACCACAAAATCATCCTCATTATCACCATCATCACCATTACCTCGGCTGATAGTTGAGTCTGTGTATTAAAATGGCCTTGGCTCCTTGCCCCCCAACCGATTCCCACCAAAACATTTGGACAGGCTTAGAATGCTACTACTAGTGCCAGTGCAACAAGCACCATATCTCACAGAGCCAGCAATACAGCTAGGCATCAGGAATGTTTCGTAAATCTCATATGGCCTTTTGTCACCAGTGTATAAAGATTGCCTATTCATCTTTTTTTAAAAAAAAAACAAACAATTAAAAAGTTGCTCTGTGGAAGTATTTTTTCTTAAACCCTGCGGTACTGTGGATTAGGGGAGTAAAAGGAAAACCAGAAATGAGTGTTATTGACAGAATTGAAATTCTGCCACATTAAGGGTAAGTTCACACACTACGTTTTTCGCGGCGTTTTTGCGCTTTTTTCGGGTTCGTTTTTGGCCTCAAAACTGCATGACTTTGCTTCCCCAGCAAAGTCTATGAGTTTTCATTTTTGCTGTCTGCACACAACTTTTTTTTAAGCTGCGTTTTTGAGCTTAAAAAAAAAAATGGACATGTCAATTCTTTCCTGCGTTTCTCTGCGTTTTCACCCCATGCAATGCATTGGAAAAACGCAGAAAAACGCATAGATCAAAAACGCAGCCAAAAACGCATTAAATCGCGTAACAAATGCATGCGTTTTTTGCTGCGTTTTTTTGCCGCGGGTGCGTTTTTGTGCGTTTTTAGTGGCCAAAAACGCACAAAAACGCAGCATCAAAAAAACACAGCGTGTGCACATAGCCAAAGGCTATATGCAAAACTGGGTTTTTTGTCGTATTTTTGTAGCGCTTTTTAGTGCAGTTTTGTTGTCAGAAAGTTCTGACTTTTGACTTCCCAGCAAAGTCTATAAGAATTCAGATTTGCTGTGCGCACGTTGCAGTTTTTTTTGTCTGCAGTTTATTTGTCACAAACTTCTGACAAAAAAAAATGCAGCATGTTCTATCCTCTTGAGTTTTGTCCCTACATTTCTCACTAGTGAATGGAGGATTCTCAGATCAATCCTCCACCAACTTGGGGTCAGTGGGGGATTGATCCCCAATATCTGGCCGGAATTCGCCGCAAAGAGGTAGGAGCAAGCGCTTCATACTCACCGATCACTGGCGCGGCTGTCACACTGCCCCCACTGCCACTCGTTCTTCTTTCGAGGCCACTCATTAGGTGCAAATGTGACACCCTGGCAAAACCAGATAGTCACACAGATTAGGCCCCCGCACAACACCTTCCCTCACAGGGTTACACCAGCCGACCTGAAACCCTAGTCACCTCCCCCAGGGAAGGACAGGCACACCAGTGGGCGGGACCAGGCGGATGGAGAACGCCGACCTAGGGGTCTGGAGAGCCCAGGGCGGGAAAAGAGTCAGTGAAGCTTAGTAGTTCAAGTGGAGTAGTAGGAGGTTCAAGTTGACAGGCGCCGGGGTTGGAACCCTGGTGCATTGGCTAGGTGGCAGACGGTGGTCCGTGTCTAGCAGGAGACAGGAAGACGGCAGCCGGAGATCCGAGGTGAACCGGGGAAGGGTTGGAGCCCGCCGGTACCAACACATGAGAACCGACCTGGAAACCGTGCACAGAGGGGGGTACTTGGACCCTGAAGCCAGGACCGGAACCAACGGCCTAGCTAATTAACCAATTGAGGGCATGATTATAGGTCCTGTCACAACCAAAGTCCCAAATGCAGACAACCACCCACCGAGAGGGATAGGGCATCTGCCATGCCCCGGTAGATCCCAAGGGTCAGCGTCAGCGGGCACAGCTCCGAACAATAGTACCGGGAGCGGACTCCTGCATTCCATACCGGGAAGTCCACCACATCACAACACAGTGCAGAGGAAAGTGACACAGACCACCAGCCCAGGTGGGGGACCAGAGTACACCCGGCCGCGGCGGCCGGCCACCAGCACCTTGGTTAACCACTGGACTTGTCTGATTTTTTTAAGCTGAGACTCCTTGGTGTGACCAGGCACGCCAGCCCCTGACATCACCATCCCCTGCACCAAGTCACCGGGTCCCGGGGCAACCAACCCTACCCACGGAGAGGTTAACAACCAGCTGCCATCCCATCGCCCCGGGTGTCCCACAGCAGCAGCGGTGGTGCCATACTTCACCACACATCGTGGGTGGTGTCACAGACTGACTACGGCAAATCCTGTACAGTCATGGCCAAAAGTTTTGAGAATGCTACAAATATTAATTTTTACAAAGTCTACTGCTTAAGTTTTTCTAATGGCAATTTGCATATACTCCAGAATGTCATAAAGAGTGATCAGCTTAACAGCAATTACTTGCAAAGTCAATATTGGCTAAGAAAATGAACTTTAACCCCCAAAACACATTTCAACATCATTGCATTCCTGCCTTAAAAGGAGCAGCTAACATTGTTTTAATGATTGTTCCATTAACACAGGTGTGGGTGTTGATGAGGACAGGGCTGGCGATCAATCAGTCATGATTAAGTAAGAATGACACCACTGGACACTTCAAAAGGAGGCTGGTGCTTGGTATCATTGTTTCTCTTCAGTTAACCATGGTTATCTCTAAAGAAACAAGTGCAGCCATCATTGCTCTGCACAAAAATGGCCTAACAGGGAAGAGTATCGCAGCTACAAAGATTGCACCTCAGTCAACAATCTATCGCATCATCAAGAACTTCAAGGAAAGAGCTTCCATTGATGCCAAAAAGGCTCCAGGGCGCCCAAGAAGGACCAGCAAATGCCAGGACTGTATCTTAAAACTGTTTCAGCTGAGAGATTGGACTACCAGCAGTGCCGAGCTAGCTCAGCAATGGCAGCAGGCTGGTGTGAGTGCTTCTGCACGCACTGTGCGGCAGAGACTGCTTGAGCAAGGCCTGGTTTCAAGGAGGGCAGCAAAGAAGCCACTTCTCTCCAGAAAAAACATCAGGGACCAACTGATATTCTGCAAAAGGTACAGGGAGTGGACTGCTGAGGACTGGGGTAAAGTCATTTTCTCAGATGAATCCCCTTTTCGATTGTTTGGGACATCTGGAAAACAGCTTATTAGGAGAAGAAGAGGTGAGCGCTACCACCAGTCTTGTCTCATGCCAACTGTTAAGCATTCTGAAACGATTCATGTGTGGGGTTGCTTCTCAGCCAAGGGAATCGGCTCTCTCACAGTCTTGCCTAAAAACACAGCCATGAATAAAGAATGGTACCAGAATGTCCTCCAAGAGCAACTTCTCCCAACTGTCCAAGAGCAGTTTGGCGCCCAACAATGCCTTTTCCAGCATGATGGAGCACCTTGCCATAAAGCAAAGGTGATCACTAAATGGCTCATGGAACAAAACATAGAGATTTTGGGTCCATGGCCAGGAAACTCCCCAGATCTTAATCCCATTGAGAACTTGTGGGTAATCATCAAGAGACGGGTGGACAAACAAAAACCAACAAATTCTGGCAAAATGCAAGCATTGCTTATGCAAGAATGGACAGTTATCAGTCAGGATTTGATCCAGAAGTTGATTGAGAGCATGCCAGGGAGAATTGCAGAGGTCCTGAAGAAGAAGGGTCAACACTGCAAATATTGACTTGCTGCATTAACTCATTCTAACTGTCAATATAACCTTTTGGTACTCATAATATGATTGCAATTATATTTCTGTATGTAATGTAAACATCAGACAAGCACAATTAAAAACCAGAAGGCAACAGATCATGTGAAAAAATAATTTTGGTGTCATTCTCAAAACTTTTGGCAATGACTGTACAAATACATCCCCCTTTGATTTGGAGTGTCTGCGTGACCCCCGGGTCCGGAGAATCCCTCAAGCCACACTGCGGGTCCGGATCCGAGCAGCCCGGCTGCTACTGACGTGGGGGCGGCACACATACATAGTCACTGCTTACCCCTCCCACTGGCATCTGTGTTTGGTTGCAGTCAGACAGCGCCCCCAGCCTATGTGACAGCCTGTCTGATGCTTCCAATCACAGACCCGATCTGCGGGCGTACAGTAAAAATAAATAAATGTAAAAAAACAGTGTGCGCCCCAACTAATTTTGATAAGCACACAAGATAAAGCTAGGCAGCTGGGGGCTGGTTTTCTGAAACTGAGGAGATCCACGGTTATTGAGAGCCCCTCAGCCTAAAAATAAGCAGCCTGCAGCTGCCCAGGATTGTCACATCCATTAGATGCGACAACCCCAGCACTTTACCTGTCTCTTCCCGATTACCCTGGTGCGGTGGAAGTCAGGGTAATCAGGGATTAATCTCAGCTCCCAGCTAACACTAAGCCCTAGATTAGTGATGGCAGGTGTCTATAAGACACCCCCATCACTAATCTAAGGGTACCTTCACACTTAGCGATGCAGCAGCGATCCGACCAGCGATCTGACCTGGTCAGGATCGCTGCTGCATCGCTACATGGTCGCTGGTGAGCTGTCAAACAGGCAGATCTCACCAGCGACCAGTGAACAGCCCCCAGCCAGCAGCGACGTGCAAGCGACGTTGCGCTTGCACGGAGCCGCCGTCTGGAAGCTGCGGAGACTGGTAACTAAGGTAAACATCGGGTATGGTTACCCGATGTTTACATTAGTTACCAGTGTGAACAGGGAGCAGGGAGCCGCGCACACTAAGCGCTGGCTCCTTGCTCTCCTAGCTACAGTACACATCGGGTTAATTAACCTGATGTGTAATGCAGCTACATGTGCAGAGAGCAGGGAGCCTCGCACACTGAGCGCTGGCTCCTTGCTCTCCTAGCTACAGTACACATCGGGTTAATTAACCCGATGTGTAATGCAGCTACATGTGCAGAGAGCAGGGAGCCTCGCACACTGAGCGCTGGCTCCTTGCTCTCCTAGGTGCTGTACACATCGGGTTAATTAACCCGATGTGTACAGCAGCTACATGTGCAGAGAGCCGGAGCCGGCAGCACAGGCAGCGTGAGAGCTGCGGAGGCTGGTAACTAAGGTAAATATCGGGTAACCACCTTGGTTACCCGATGTTTATCTTGGATACAGCTTACCTCAGCTGTCAGACGCCGGCTCCTGCTCCCTGCTCGCTTCATTTGTCGCTCTCTTGCTGTCACACACAGCGATCTGTGTGTCACAGCAGGAGAGCGGCTTTGAAGAAAACGAACCAGGGCTGTGTGTAACGAGCAGCGATCTCGCAGCAGGGGCCAGATCGCTGCTCAGTGTCACACACAGCGAGATCGCTAATGAGGTCACTGCTGCGTCACAAAAAGCGTGACTCAGCAGCGATCTCGGCAGCGAGCTCGCTGTGTGTGAAGCACCCCTTAAAGTGAAAAGAAATAAACACAAACACCGAAAAAATCCTTGGTGTTTGTTTCTCCCACATTTTTTAATGCTATGGGATTTTTTGTCTTTACATTACTACATCTGTTTCCATTGCAACTTTTTGGTTATATAAAGTTTGGACACAAATGTAACAATTACCTAAAGTCTTTTACCACATTTACCCATCCCTGGAAAAATATGGAATCAACCAGAAAGGCTAGGTTGGGTACACACGATGGACAAAAAAATATAAATGTTATGATTTGTTGAAATAATATTTTTTCAGATTTTGGTTAAGCAGTTTAATCCCTTTTGCACAAAAAGAACAACATAACAACAAATGCCAAGGGGAAGGTAAATAAATTCCAAATTTGCCAACAGCTCAAAGAATGATATTGGGGTGTATGATTGCCAAATTGGGCTAGTAAAACAGGTATGCAAAACGTTAACCATATTTTTGACAAAAATTAAATTAAATTAAAATGTTATGCTGCTAGGTAGTTACATGAATGGAAAGGAAAATGTAGCAAAAGCCAGCAGTATTGTTGTAGCATTGTTACAGTAAAGGCCCCGTCACACTAAGCAACATCGCTAGCAACATCGCTGCTAACGAACAACTTTTGTGACGTTGCTAGCGATGTTGCTGTGTGTGACATCCAGCAACAACCTGGCCCCTGCTGTGAGGTCGTTGGTTGTTGCTGAATGTCCTAGACCATTTTTTAGTTGTTGCTGTCCCGCTGTGAAGCACAGATCGCTGTGTGTGACAGCGAGACAGCAACAACTAAATGTGCAGGCAGCAGGAGCCGGCTTCTGCGGAGGCTGGTAACCACAGTAAACATCGGGTAACCAAGAAGCCCTGTCCATGGTTACCCGATATTTACCTTTGTTACCAGCCTCCGCCGCTCTCACTGTCAGTGCCGGCTCCTGCGACCTGCACATGTAGCTGCAAGACACATCGGGTTAATTAACCCGATGTGTGCTGTAGCTAGGAGAGCAGGGAGCCAGCGCTAAGCATTGTGCGCTGCTCCCTGCTCTGTGCACATTTAGCTGCAGTACACATCGGGTAATTAACCCGATGTGTGCTGTAACTAGGAGAGCAGGGAGCCAGCGCTCAGTGTGCGCTGCTCCCTGCTCTCTGCACGTGTAGCTCTGTGCGCTGGTAACCAAGGTAAATATCGGGTTGGTTACCCGATATTTACCTTAGTTACCAAGCGCAGCATCTTCCACGCGGCGCTGGGGTCTGGTCACTGGTTGCTGGTGAGCTCACCAGCAACTCGTGTAGCCACGCTCCAGCGATCCCTGCCAGGTCAGGTTGCTGGTGGGATCGCTGGAGCGTCGCAGTGTGACATGTCACCAGCAACCTCCTAGCAACTTACCAGCGATCTCTATCGTTGTTGGGATCGCTGGTAAGTTGCTTAGTGTGACTGGACCTTTAGGAAGAAGTTAATATCTTCAGGCCTGCCAAAAAGTTTATAAGGGGTGTGATTCTACTTTTGAAACAAAGAGATGTTAAGGGGATTTGGCTAAGCTGGGTGGGTGCTGGGAGTGTCTGTATTTACTATGCAGCTATGCTGTTTTAGAAACACCTACATTAATGCATGATTCAGTTTTAGTATATAATAAAGAGTCCACCCTTTGGGCATTGGAGATTTTTGAGAGACAACTTGAATATACAAACTTCCTTAAGTCTCATCAGCACTAATAAAATCCCAGAAACTTCTGAAGTAGCAAAAACTACTTAAAAAAGTATGTATGGTTGTTAAAGCATCACTCCAGAGTTTTGATTTTTTTTTCACTGCTGGAGTGAAGTTTTAAATTTAGGTTTCCTGTCCCTGTTATAATTTTGCTCTGGAATTTTCATCTTTTGTCAGCTTCGCTCAGGTCCTGTGGTGGGATCTTGTTATCATAACTGCTAACTGGCCGGAAGTCAGGAGTTACATCACAAGATCTCAGTGCAACTGTATGAGAACCAAAAAGAGGTCAGACTGAGACTCTCATAGACTTGTACTGAGTTGTGACCTCCAGTTCACAAACTGGAGGAGACCAACCAGAGCGGTGGCAAAAATAGGTGAAGACACCAAAGGGTGAGTATAACTGTAAAGAAGAGGCACAGGGAGGTAGTCACAGGTGAATGATTCACTAAGTTAGGCGCCTTGGCCCCACTTCACAGAAAAAGTGTTGTGGTCCTGGCTGGGTGTGTGGACATGTGCGTTGCTGTTCATATGTCTAAGGACACAATAAAGATAAGACCTAGCGTCACCTAAGGCAGGTGCTCTGGAATAATAATGTACAGTACTTAGAACGTATCTCGTCTCTAATTAAATCAGTATCTAAACGATACTATGATTTGGGTATCATTGACCAGAAACTTAGAGATTTCCTTCATAATCCACATCCTGTCACTCCCGTTTTTTATACTCTTCCCAAAATCCATAAGCATCTCACCTGTCCACCTGGAAGACCAATTGTCGCCTCAACCGACTCCGTTCTTTCACCAGTAGCAAGGACCATAGAAAAAAATTCTTTCCTCTTTTATTCCTCTGACCCCATCATACATCAAAGATACCTCACATTTCCTGGAAATACTCACTGATTTACACCACGTCCCACCATCATCCCTTCTAGTCACATTAGATGTTAACAGTTTCTATACAAGTATAAACCATGGAGAGGGGTTACAGGCAGTTAACTGGTTTTTAGAGCAGTATACTACATTACCAACTGACCATAGATCGTTTTGTACCGATATGCTTAAAATCATTCTTGAACAAAACTTTTTCCTTTTCCAGGACCAGTTTTATGGTCAGCGTAGGGGGACCGCGATGGGCTCTAACGTCGCGCCCCCCTACACTAACATTTTCATGACACACTTTGAGGACAAATTTATACATTGCCATCCCCTGATTATTCAACATGCTCTACTGTGGCGTCGATATATTGACGATGTGTTTATGATTTGGAACGGTGACTTGGATTCCCTTCTCAGTTTTCACAACAACGTCAATGATCTCCTACCCGGTCTCTCATTCTCCCTACACCATGATTTGGAGCAGATTAACTTTTTGGACTGTCTGGTCATCAAGAATAACGCAGGTGTACTCACCACCGACATTTACACTAAACCCACAGATAGAAATAGCCTGTTGCACTTTTCAAGCAATCATCCTAGACACACCAAACAGTCCTTGCCCATCTCCCAACATACCCGGGTTGACAGGCTTGTCAGCAACAGTGAAACAAAAATCAATAGACATCAGGAAATGAGCAATAAGTTTATACAAAGAGGCTACCCACACGACATAGCCATAAGGACCACAACCAAATCTGAGAGACAACGGGACCCACAGGAAAGAGTTCATTTCATCAATACATATCACCCCTTTTCGCCCCTACTTAAAAACATCATTCTACGGCATTGGCCCCTCTTGGGACTCTCATAATCCCAAATTAAGGAGTTCCAGAGTCCACCATTAGTCTGCTATAAAAGATCACCTAATTTAAGGAACAGACTTATTCGGGCAGATATAGGTCCCTTCACCATCACCCCCAGACAGCGGTTTATCAACAATCAATCAACAATCCCCAATTTGGAACATTTCCATGCTTAAATTGTGCCCAGTGCTCCAATGTCAACAGGGGCAACACTTTTACACATTCCAGGACTGGGAAGGTCTTTCAGATCAAAGGTTTTTTCACTTGTGACAGTACGTTTGTCATTTACTACATCAAATGTCCGTGCGGTCTCGGATATGTTGGGGAGACAACCCAGCATGTCCGAGACCGCATTAACAAACATAAATCCGACATTCGGTGCGGGCGTACACTATTACCTATCCCACACCACTTCCTGACAGCAGGACATAACGTGTCTCAACTTAGATTCCAAGTTATTGACCAGGTCAATATCAATCATAGAGGAGGTGATAGAGTTAAGCGCCTCCTTGATGTTGAAGCAAGGTGGATACACACGTTGGGCACCATGGAACCCCATGGGCTCAACCGGAAGTATGAGACAAGGTGTTGATGGGTTCTATTCTATTGTATTCTTCTGGTATCTGATGTCACACGTAGTACCTATGGTATTTTTCTGCCATTATAAAACACATGGCAACCTATAATCCTTATGTTCAATAATATATGATACTATGTACCTGGATAGTTGTTATGCATATCTCTATATTACCTTTCTTTCCCAAACAGGTCATATGTGAATAACATAATCAATTTATTATACTGTAAACATGACATGCGTGTATCATATTTCTCTAATCCCTATTTTTCCTCCTACAGAACTAGCCATCCCGTCCGTGAGCACTACCTGTAATCACCGACCAGTGATGCACTGCACGTATAGCCTGCCAGCAATCCTATCAACACTGGATTCACTATTTACCGTATGGCACCTATATATGTCTCCCTTTCACCGGAGTTATAATGCCCATGCACAATCACATTGATTGTCTCCACTTCCGCGTTCCAACTACCGGATATGACGCACCTCTCATGTGATTCACTGCCCAGGGACACTTGTGACAAGTGCGCATGCGCGGCGTGCGTTCCACGCCGGCCTGCATTACTTCCGCGTTCCACAGACCGGATATGACACTCCTGCCTCCGGTCTCTATTAAAACATACGCATACACAGCCTTACCCTGCACAGGACGCGCAGCGCGCACAGCCACCACCGCACACGGAGGGTAAGTGACTCGCCCAGCAGCTTGGCATCCTCTCTACCTCTATTATATCCTCTTTTGCCTTCACAAATGATCCTCTTATGTTTTCACTTCTCTTTTGCTCTCTGTTGTCAGCCAGCCCCACCGGAGTTTCTCCTATTTCCCAGACACATTAACCTATAGCAGGATTTGATCCAGCCTCCTGCAGCAACTGGTAATATACCTTTACTCCATTTTACCCTAATGATCTATTGAGCTAACTATAAGCACTTTTATGTTATTTACTCTTGCAGACATACAGTATTACTGCTTCCAGCATAAGCACCGTGCCTTTCCTAGTGTCCTTGTGGACTAGAAGCACCTCTATTGGTAATATACCACTCCCATTATATTCTGCTCCATGATATTAAGCCTCATGACATATCATGTCTGTTCATTATTGTCCACAGACATACGATTGCCACTGGTAATAGCAGTACATATAATACGGTGGTCTCATTGATCACTCAATCTGAAGTAAACGGATCCGGACCTGTAACAACAAGTAGGCTCTTAGCCTCATTTCATTCACACAGGTATCGGCTATACTTACCTTATGCTTGCACACCCCTGCTCCAACATCAACTTTCCGCCTGACATAGATACCCTTGTTTCTATATAGGACGGTTGCTATATTAGTCCACCTAGTCCTCTGAGTCCTCCCATATGACTATCCCAGTGTCCCTGCCTCTATACAGGTATGCTCATACATATACTTTACCTTATTCTCTCGCTATATAGGCTCTTTTGATTTATTCTTTCCATTTATGCCATAGGACTTGATTTCATGCTGGATCTGGCATTTGTACGATAATTGGCTACTCACATCTCATTTTCATCCACGGATCTTTGCCTAACATGGGTGAGCCACTTATCCTCAGCCTAGCATACCACACCATCATTATGGGCTATCTCCCCTGTGCTTTAATATTACTTTTATATTACTGTGTTACTACAACTGTGCTCACTTTCTGGAATATCTTATAATATCATAATTTTTTGTGAACTTGCTCTCTATGCTGTATCTCCTCAAATATGTATATTTATCTTACTTGGATTGTCACAACCATATGTATTGTTTACAATACTGATATCTGTTTTTCTGTTATTTTTTCACATATAAAAATTTTCCAGTCAGATTGTCCGACCTGATGAAGGCCTAGGGCCGAAACGTCCTGGCGGACTCTCTATTCATGTACAGCACTTCTTCACTATTTTTGCAATAAAGAAAAAGAGATTAAGAATACATGAACCAGTGTTACTTTCTTCTTGGGAAACAGTTCATATGTCTCAGGAGGCCGCTTCTCGCTATTGTCTTGGATAGGCCAGGACTGAATTATGGAGGAAAAGGAGATGATAGCTGATAGTTCTTATCACACAACAGTTGTTTACTACACAGTCTCTAGATGGCAACATTACATGAAAAGTAGTGGGCATACATCTTAACAGCTGTTACATTAGTATCAAGCATCAACAGACACATTTCCCCTAAGTTCATCTAAGCTGTTGTTATTGTGGTTGTTCCCAGTCCTCCTGCAACAGCCCCGCCTAGCACAACAGAGCTGTCCTTGAGAATCATTCTAGTCACTGTGTGGTTCTGCATGCTCCCAGCAAGAGGGAGTAGCGACACGCTCAGATCTGCCACACTGGACTACATACTCGTCTCGCATCTATCTCTACACCCTACCCAAAAGGGATGCTACTGCCTTTGGAAAGTCCTAGATTTTTCTACAGGTTTTTGTTCTAAGTTACAACCACCCTCCTTATGTCCATTCTTTTTCTCACGCTACTCTTGTTGAGTCTCAATGTTGTAGCCAACACACGTCAAACAAAGAAAGAGACCATAATGACCTGACGGACCAATACATCTGCACTCAACTCTTGTTGTTCCCTAACTGAACTCTAATATGGAGTCTGTCTCTCTCCCTCAGTACTAGCTTCTTCCCTATGGGCTAATCCCAACTGCCAACTGTCACTTGCCTTGCAGTCGGTTGCCGAGCAACCTATCTTACCAAGATCCTATGTTATAACCTTATATCACTACCACCACTGATACATCTATACATTACAAAAAAACCTAAATGAGACCCAGAATATACAGTTAGGGCTCTTACTCAAAATACTAGTAGAAACCTATAATGCAGAATGAGTATAGGGAGCCAAATAATTCATACAATAAAAATAGAAATCTATATCATAAATGTTGTTAAAAACAATGATTAAAAAGAAGAGGACACTGACAGAAAGTCCGAGGTTGTCCACAAACACAATTTGTTCCAGTAATAAATATTACAAAAATATTATCTAGGCGCACAGAAAAATTGAAGAAGAAAAATCCATGTGATATATATGGGAAAAAAAAATATCACCAATCATAAAGGTGCACATTCAAATATACTGCATGATATATGCTGGAAGGCAAAATATAAATAGTTATGAGACACAAACACAATTGTTATTTGAGTGCCGCAAGACATGCACGAATTTGAAGGACGGGCACTTCTTATATAAAAAGGACTAAATGAATATTGCCTACAAGAGGCAGACAAAAAGTATTGCCCTAAAGAAGACCAATAGTACCAGAATCAGTATATAGAATTCCACAGGGAAATTTAGAAAAGTCACATCCATTAAATAATAAGTAGTAGAATAGATGCTATCAAAGGATAATCTTTTTACATGGGTACACCAAATTGGTGTTGTGGCAGAAGGAAGAACAAAAGACAAAAGACCAGCTATGGGAAGGAACCAACCAGGATTAAAGGTGCTTTACACGCTGCGACATCGCTAACGATATATCGTCGGGGTCACGGTGTTTGTGACGCGCATCCGGCGTCGTTAGTGACATCGCAGCATGTGACAGCTAGGAGCGACGATCAACGATCGCAAAAAAAGTCAAAAATCGTTGATCGTTGACACGTCGCTCCTTTTCATAATATCGATGGTGGTGCATGTGTCGCGGGCGGCGGGGCGCTGCGCTCGCTGCTGCTCGGTGGCTCGAGCGGTGGGCCGGATCCGGGGACTCGAGCGGCGCTCCTCGCCCGTGAGTGAAAAGGGGGGTGGCTGGTTTGGGGATTTAGTCCGTGACGCCACCCACAGGTCGTGGCAAAGATGGGCACCACCGCTGCTGGCGACGGGGATCCCAGGAGCGATGGTAGGGAGCAGCCGGGATGTTGTTTTCCCCCTACGTGGGCAGGGGTTGGTGGTCCCAGGGCCCGGTGGTGAGATGGGGAGGCAGGGTCGGTGAGGTGCAGGGTTGCAGGGACAGCGCGGCGCGGCGCCAGATGGCACGGGTGTACTCACTCAGCAAGAGATGCACAAAGTCTACGGTAAACCAAACGGCTGGATGGACGGGTCCCGCAGCCGGCTGCTGTGTCTCTCCCCGGACAGGTGATGGTGGCTGTCTCTCCCTGCACCTTTGTGTACTGTGTTGACTCCAATGGCTTCCCAACGGCAGTCCGCTCCCTGGTGCACAGATACTGGAGGAGCCCGTTTTGCCCGTAGGCGCCGGCCCCCGGACCTCCAACCGGTGGTGGCGGCTGTGCGTCCTCACGGTGTGAGCGGTTGCCTTCAATCAGGACTTAGTTGTTAGGGAACTCTGGGGGTTCCTGTCACATTCGGATTTGACTATTGTCGGCGGCTCCAAGCCTGGTCGGAGTCCGATGGCCCTGCCTGGGTGTGCTTAGCTTCACTCCTTTCCCCGGTCCGGTACCGGTGGGCCACCGCCCAGCCCCGGTCCTTACGGCTCTGCGGAGTTCCACCAACTCCTGCAGACGGCCACCACCGTCTGCCAACCTTGCTGTCAGTGCCTGGGCTCCGACCCAGACACCTGCAGTACGTGACCTCTCTCTGTCACCTCCTGAACTCAACTGTCTGCTTTCCCGCCTCCAGGCCTGTGAACTCCTTGGTGGGTGGGGACAACCACCTGGCTCCGCCCCACCTGGTGTGGACATCAGACCCTAGAGGGAGGCAACAAGGGTTTTGTGTCAGACTAATGTAACTGTCCGGGAGTGGGGGTGTGTGTGTGTTCTGTCTGTGGCTACCTGGCTAGTCCAGGGCGCCACACATGCCGCTGGTTGTTCGTAGTTCCCGCGGCAGCACACATCGCTATGTGTGACACTGCAGGAACAACGAATATCTCCTTACCTGCGTCCACCAGCAATGAGGAAGGAAGGAGTTGGGCAGCATGTTCCGGCCGCTCATCCCCACCCCTCCTCTGTTATTGGGCGGCTGCTTAGTGATGCCGCTGTGACGATGAACGAACCTCCCCCTTAAATGAGAGATTGTTCAGTGTCTCCAGTGACGTCGCTAGGCAGGTATGTGCGTGTGACACTGCCGTAGCGATATTGTTCGCTACGGCAGCGATCACCCCCATGACGAAACAGCGATGTGGGCGGGTGCTATTGCACACGACATCGCTAGCTATCACTAGCGACATTGCAGCATGTAAAGCACCCTTTATACCTATGGAAGTACGTGTGCCCAGATATGGATGGCAACCAGGGAGCCAAAGGAAGTACCCTTGCGCGTGTTTCGCGTCTAGCTTCTGCTAGCTTCTTATTATTCAGAGTTTTTTTTGCAGTTGGCCTTCTGCTTTAATACGCCATTTTGGTGTGCATATATATGGGTAAAGATCTTCTTTTGGTGGAAATTACTCTATATATTACCATTTTGATTGCTATCTTTATATTTGCTTGGGAACAACCTGATTTTTTATTTTTGTCTGTCCTCACCTCCTTGGGAAATCTAGTTGTCATTTTCTCTGACATGAGTCATGAAATCTGAGCAGTGCAGCTTTCTTTCCCTCCCAGGATTGTGAAGGATGTGACTTTTCTAAATTTCCCTGTGGAATTCTATATACTGATTCTGGTACTATTGGTCTTCTTTAGGGCAATACTTTTTGTCTGCCTCTTGTAGGCAATATTCATTTAGTCCTTTTTATATAAGAAGTGCCCGTCCTTCAAATTCGTGCATGTCTTGCGGCACTCAAATAACAATTGTGTTTGTGTCTCATAACTATTTATATTTTGCCTTCCAGCATCTATCATGCAGTATATTTGAATGTGCACCTTTTTAATTGGTGATATTTTTTTTCCCATATATATCACATGGATTTTTCTTCTTTAATTTTTCTGTGCGCCTAGATAATATTTTTGTAATATTTATTACTGGAACAAATTGTGTTTGTGGACAACCTCGGACCTTCTGTCAGTGTCCTCTTCTTTTTAATCATTGTTTTTAACAACATTTATAATAAAGATTTCTATTTTTATTGTATGAATTATTTGACTCCCTATACTCATTCCGCATTATAGACATCTATACATTACACTACATCTTATGGAGCGCCTGGTCTATTCCCGCCTCACCTGCTACCTCTCCTCTCACTCTATTCTAGATCCTTTACAGTCTGGCTTCCGCCCCCTACACTCAACAGAAACTGCCCTCGTCAAAGTGACCAATGACCTACTGACAGCAAAACATAATGGTGACAACTCTCTACTTATTCTTCTTGACCTCTCTGCCGCCTTCGACACTGTTGACCACCCTCTCCTTCTCTCTATGCTCCATTCTATCGGCCTAAAGACACTGTGCTTTCTTGGTTCTCTTCCTATCTTACTGGCCGTTCATTCAGCATATCATTTGCTGGCTCCACATCTTCTCCTTTTCCTCTCACAGTTGGGGTCCCTCAAGGTTCAGTACTAGACCCTTTTTCTTTTCTTCCTCTACACTGCCCCAATTGGACAGACTATCAGTAGATTTGGCTTCCAGTACCATCTTTATGCTGATGACAAACAACTATGCACTTCATCCCGTGACTTCACCCCCGCTGTACTACAGAACACCAGTGACTGTCTGACTGCAGTTTGCAACGTCATGTCTGCTCTCTATCTGAAACTTAACCCTTCCAAAACTGAACTACTTCTATTCCCTCCATCTTCTAACCTCCCTAAACCCGACATCTCCCTTTCTGTGTATGGCACCAGGATAACTCCTATGCAGCAGGCTCGCTGTCTGGGTGTCATACTTGACACCGATCTGTCCTTCACCTCCTATATACAATCTCTTGCCCGCTCCTGCCGCTTGCACCTCAAGAACATCGCTAGAATCCGCCCCTTTCTAACAATAGAAACGACAAAAACCTCACTGTGGCCCTGATCCACTCCCGCCTCGACTACTATAACTCTCTATTAATTGGTCTCCCCCTAACAAGACTCTTTCCTCTACAGTCCATCATTAATGCAGCAGCCAGGGTCACCTACCTGGCTAACCGCTACTCGGTTGCCTCCTCTCTGTGCCAGTCATTGCACTAGCTGCCTATATATCACAGGATATAATTCAAACTGCTTGTTCTCACCCACAAAGCTCTTCACCGTGCGGCACCCCCATACATCTCCACCCTCCTCTCTGTCTATCTCGCCACCCGTTCTCTGCGCTCTGCAAATGACTTTCGACTAACATCCACACTAATCCGAATCTCGCATTCCCGGATCCAAGACTTCTCCTGAGCTGCACCAATCCTCTAGAACGCTCTTCCCCAAGAAGCTTGGACGAATCACAATTTACTCAGCTTCAGATTCTCCCTAAAAACGCATCTTTTTAGGGAGGCCAATCACACTCCCTAGCCGAACTAAATTCACATAGTCCATCCACGCCTTCTCAGAACATAACCCCCCGTCAAACTCCATGACACCCAAATGCATCTCAAAGTTCTGGTCAACTGGTCCACGCAGCAATTATCCATCCCCCATTTCCTTGAGAAGGCTGGATTGTCTTTGTAAATAAGCACTTGTACCTTGTCTCCCCACCCCCCCATCTCATTGTAGATTGTAAGCTTTCACGAGCAGGGTTGTCTCTTTTTTTCCACGCTCTAATTATTGTATTTTCTATAACTGTTATTTGTTTGTATATGAACCTTCTGAATTGTAAAGCGCTGCGGAATGTGTTGGCACTATAGAAATAAAGATTATTATTATTATTATTTATCATTATCTTATGCATTCCTATACTTTACATTACTTTCCTACATAACATTACATTAAATCTTTTTTATATATATATATATATATATATATATATATATATATATGAATATATATATATATATATATAACTATGAATATAGACAGTGCAGTGCTAACTCCAGGTTCTTGGAAGACCAGTGCCATTAAATAACATTCAAACACACACATCCATACCCTTTTTCCCAGACTGGGTAACAGGCTAGAGACGGGTCTGATTGATGGCTACCTATTGGTCGGGATGTATCCAATCCGCTAGTCAGAAACCCAGAAGGGGGAGGGGCTATTCAGGGCAGTTGACCGGATATGGACATCTTGACAGAGACTGAGAAGTCGATTGTCAGACAGAGTGTGTGAAGTGGCTTGTTGGGCTCAAGGCGTATGGTCGCCAGGGAGAGTATGGTGTGAGTACTCACGGGACCGAGCACCGGCGGGGTGCAGAGCCCTAGTTCAGGAAGACGCTTCAAGCTCACCTGATAAATCTGCCTGTTGGGGGAATCATCAAGGTTCCTCACCAACGATAGTGTCTGGGGCACAGCAGCAAAGAGGGGACCCAGGAACTGGGACAAAGGTCCAACCCAAGAGAGGTTCAAGCTGCCTGCCATACGGGCCAGGACTGTGACAACAGGAGGGGACCCCAGAACACTTCAGGCCACGGGGACCCACTAACTGCAGACGGGTGCATGGAAGTAAAGCTCACCAAGTCACCACACCGGCACTGGGAATAAGGGAATACCGGATTACCTAAGGCCCAGATTGGTAGAGACCAGCACCAGCCAGGTTGCAGCTTCATAGAACCTGTGAGTAAAGAACAAGTTAAACTGCAGCCCCTGTGTTGTCTGAATTCTTCCTACACCCCTGCATCACCACACTACAACCACCATCATTTTCCCCTGGGGCTTAGCTCTACTTGCGGAGGGCCATAACATCCAAGCTGATCAAATTCCACCAGTCCCAGCAGTGAGAGAGACTTTGCAGCGGCGGCTTTCCCCACATAGCCGCATACCACAAGTGGCGTCACAAAAAACATTTTTTTATTTTTATACCCCTTTTTAAGCGACCCCCAGGGTCATGGAACTGGGCACCGGCCATCCCAGTGACACATCCCAGTGATTCAAGGCACAGGACCAAGTACCCCACTAGCCCTGGGTGCATTATATATATATATATACAGTTAGGTCCAGAAATATTTGGACAGTGACACAATTTTCGCGAGTTGGGCTCTGCATGCCACCACATTGGATTTGAAATGAAACCTCTACAACAGAATTCAAGTGCAGATTGTAACGTTTAATTTGAAAGTTTGAACAAAAATATCTGATAGAAATTGTAGGAATTGTACACATTTCTTTACAAACACTCCACATTTTAGGAGGTCAAAAGTAATTGGACAAATAAACCAAACCCAAACAAAATATTTTTATTTTCAATATTTTGTTGCGAATCCTTTGGAGGCAATCACTGCCTTAAGTCTGGAACCCATGGACATCACCAAACGCTGGGTTTCCTCCTTCTTAATGCTTTGCCAGGCCTTTACAGCCGCAGCCTTCAGGTCTTGCTTGTTTGTGGGTCTTTCCGTCTTAAGTCTGGATTTGAGCAAGTGATTTGCATGCTCAATTGGGTTAAGATCTGGTGATTGACTTGGCCATTGCAGAATGTTCCACTTTTTTGCACTCATGAACTCCTGGGTAGCTTTGGCTGTATGCTTGGGGTCATTGTCCATCTGTACTATGAAGCGCCGTCCCATCAACTTTGCGGCATTTGGCTGAATCTGGGCTGAAAGTATATCCCGGTACACTTCAGAATTCATCCGGCTACTCTTGTCTGCTGTTATGTCATCAATAAACACAAGTGACCCAGTGCCATTGAAAGCCATGCATGCCCATGCCATCACGTTGCCTCCACCATGTTTTACAGAGGATGTGGTGTGCCTTGGATCATGTGCTGTTCCCTTTCTTCTCCAAACTTTTTTCTTCCCATCATTGTGGTACAGGTTGATCTTTGTCTCATCTGTCCATAGAATACTTTTCCAGAACTGAGCTGGCTTCATGAGGTGTTTTTCAGCAAATTTAACTCTGGCCTGTCTATTTTTGGAATTGATGAATGGTTTGCATCTAGATGTGAACCCTTTGTACTTACTTTCATGGAGTCTTCTCTTTACTGTTGACTTAGAGACAGATACACCTACTTCACTGAGAGTGTTCTGGACTTCAGTTGATGTTGTGAACGGGTTCTTCTTCACCAAAGAAAGTATGTGGCGATCATCCACCACTGTTGTCATCCGTGGACGCCCAGGCCTTTTTGAGTTCCCAAGCTCACCAGTCAATTCCTTTTTTCTCAGAATGTACCCGACTGTTGATTTTGCTACTCCAAGCATGTCTGCTATCTCTCTGACGGATTTTTTCTTTTTTTTCAGCCTCAGGATGTTCTGCTTCACCTCAATTGAGAGTTCCTTAGACCGCATGTTGTCTGGTCACAGCAACAGCTTCCAAATGCAAAACCACACACCTGTAATCAACCCCAGACCTTTTAACTACTTCATTGATTACAGGATTAACGAGGGAGACGCCTTCAGAGTTAATTGCAGCCCTTAGAGTCCCTTGTCCAATCACTTTTGGTCCCTTGAAAAAGAGGAGGCTATGCATTACAGAGCTATGATTCCTAAACCCTTTCTCCGATTTGGATGTGAAAACTCTCATATTGCAGCTGGGAGTGTGCACTTTCAGCCCATATTATATATTTAATTGTATTTCTGAACATGTTTTTGTAAACAGCTAAAATAACAAAACTTGTGTCACTGTCCAAATATTTCTGGACCTAACTGTATATATAATGCACCCATATATATAATGGACATATATATAATGCACATATATTATATATATATTAATATATATATATATATATATATATTTATATTTATATATATATTTATACTGTCACGGATGTGTCTGAACCAGTACTGCTACTGGGACCAGGTGCAGAACGGCCCAGCAATCGTCCAGACATTAATGGACACTGTCCCTGTTACGGGGCTGCCTGGTATCATAACTAATTACCAGTAACAGGCAGTCAGGGCCCACCGTGCAACTGCTGCTAGTGACAGCAGAAAAGGGTGTCTGTACCACAGAAGTAGTACTTGTTCTGTTACTTCTCAGCAACACTAGGACTAGTACGACACACCCTGTTTAACTCACAGCGAGTACCGTATTAGCCTAAACTAATATGTGGTAGCAAATAAATAAGTTAGGGCGACTACCCCATACGTATAGGAAATACTTCTGTTACTTCACAGAAGTAATCTAGTAAATTAACAAAACATAAACAATTCTCCTAGATAAGGAGAGAATCACAGGTCTCCTGTTATTATGCTCATAGAGGAAGTGTAATATGACAACTGATAACAGAGAACAATAGCTTTCTCTGAAATGGCTCAAGTGCAAGTCCCTGTACAAGCCCCGTGTGCTAACCACACTATAAGGAGCCAGGGAACTCTCTATGCTATCCGCAGAGAGTAAACAGGAGTGAAGGGGGAGAAGTTCCTACCTAGCCCGACTCCCCTAAAGCATGGGAAGCGGGTATATTATACAGACTCACATGGAGCGTCTACTCCCACACAAGCACATGTAACGACTGAGCACCGAGAGGCGGGCTCCAGGGCCCTTTATAAACTTGGCCCCGCCCACAAGATGGAGGATAATTAACAGGAACAACCCTGGGCCAATAGTAACGAGCAATGACAGAAGTGACGTCACCCTCGGCAAATCATGTAATGCCACGTCACATGCCGAGGACCATGTGATCCCCTCATCATCTGTGACATCACCCACGGCCAATCATGTAATGCCACATCGCAGACATGCTCAGAACAGAGTACACACTTAGCCTCAGAAATGACTAAATCCGTGAGCATGCTCAGTAGCTCAAAATTGGGACTTAGACTCCGGAAGCTAAGAAGTTCCCAAACGACTGGAATGACGCAAACGAGAAGCAGAAAGGAAAGAAGGGGAACGTGGAGCAACAGACCCAGGGGCCGTAACAGTCCCTTTAAGGGCTGGATTTAGGTTTTTTTATGTTCCTTGCCAGGGTGGAGGAGCCTTTCCTTCAGATGGTAATTGAGGGCCTTTATGAGGTTGGGCCTCTCACTTCTCCAGTGCGGGTTATACTCTTCACTTGGAGAAGTTGCTTTCTCTGGTGTGCTTGTTGCTTCAGACGTCTGTAGCTGTGTTTTCTGAAGAATCCCTCTCAAAGATAAGTTGTTGTTTTTTCTTTTTACCCCTTTTGCTGGTTATTTTTGTGTTTGTTCCCCCCCCCCTGTGGATTGGTGGGTGGTGGTATTTAGTCATAGGGTTTAGCTAGGAGACAGGAGCATGTTGGTGGGCCACACCTCCTAACCATTATAGGTACCTGTGGTTTGAGGGTAAGCGTAGGGCCCCCCAGTGTCAGGGTTAGCGCAGGAGTCCTTGGTCCCGCCCTGTTTGTGTTACAGCCTTCCTTATTCCTCGGAGTCCACTTTCTGGGTGTCTCTCCCCACCCCCAGCGTGACATATACACTACCGTTCAAAAGTTTGGGGTCACCCAGACAATTTTGTCTTTTCCATGAAAAATCATACTTTTATTTATCAAATGAGTTGCATAATGAATAGAAAATATAGTCCAAACATTGACGAGGTTACAAATGATGATTTTCACTTGAAATAATAATTTTCTCCTTCAAACTTTGCTTTCATCACAGAATGCTCCCTTTGCAGCAATTACAGCTTTGCAGACCTTTGGCATTCTAGCTGTTAATTAGCAGAGGTAATCTGGAGATATTTCACCCCATGCTTCGAGAAGCCCCTCCCACAAGTTGGATTGACTTGATGGGCACTTTTTGCATACCATATGGTCAAGCTGCTCCCATAACAGCTCAATAGGGTTGAAATCTGGTGACTGGGCTGGCCACTCCATTACAGATAGAATACCAGCTGCCTGCTTCTTCCCTAAATAGTTCATGCACAATTTGGAGGTGTGCTTTGGGTTATTGTCCTGTTGTAGGATGAAATTGGCTCCAATCAAGCACTGTCCACAGAGTATGGCATGGCTTTGCAAAATGGAGTGATAGCCTTCCTTATTCAAAATCCCTTTTACATTGTGCAAATCTCCCCCTTTACCAGCACCAAAGCAACCCCAGACCATCACATTACCTCCATCATGCTTGACAAATGGCGTCAGGCGCTCTTCCAGCATCTTTTCAGTAGTTCTGCATCTCACAAATGTTCTTCTGTGTGATCCAAACACCTCAAACTTTGATTCATCTGTCCATAACACTTTTTTCCAATCTTCCTCTGTCCAATGTCTGTGTTATTTTGCCCATATTAATATTTTCCTTTTATTAGCCAGTCTCAGATATGCCTTTTTATTTGCCATTCTGCCCTGAAGGCCAGCATCCCAGAGTTGCCTCTCTACTGTAGATGTTGACACTGGCATTTTGCGGGTACTATTTAATGAAGTTGCCAGTTGAGGACCTTTGAGGCATCGATTTCTCAAACTAGAGACTTTAATGTACTTGTCTTGTTGCTCAGTTGTGCAGCTGGGCCTCCCACTTCACTTTCTACTCTGGTTAGACCCTGTGTGTGCTCTTCTCTGAAGGGAGTAGTACACACCGTTGTAGGAAATCTTCAATTTCATTTTGAGAGTTTAATGGAACCAACAAAAGTAATGCTCCAGATTCTCAACTAGCTCAAAGGAAGGTCAGTTTTATAGCTTCTCTAATCAGCAAAACTGTTTTCAGCTGTGCTAACATACTTGCACAAGGGTTTTCAAGGGATTTCTAAACATCCATTAGCCTTCTAACATACTTAGTAAACGCAATGTACCATTAGAACACTGGAGTGGTGGTTGTTGGAAATGGACCTCTTTAATCCTATGTATATATTGCATTAAAAACAAGATGTTTGCAGTTAGAATAGTCATTTACCACATTAACAATGTATAGAGTGTATTTCTGTTTAATTTAATGTTAGCTTCATTGAAAAAAAATGTGCTTTTCTTTCAAAAATTAGGAAATATCTAAGTGACCCCAAACCTTTGAACGGTAGTGTGTATATATATATAGTTATTTATATATTTAAGAACACATTTGGTGTCTTCAGTGGTAGGAGCTCGACCACCATCCTAGATAACACTAGGGGCGGGGAACGTAGATTCAGCAATCCAGCAGTGAAATACAAAACAATGCTGGATTGGTGTTTTAAATTGGACTACTAAAACAGTTATTCAAAATGTTGACCTTTTTTGTATTTTGTATACATATTTCTTGTTTTAATTCTTTCCACCTTTGACAAAAAGTTCATGTTCTTCAGTGTTACATTATACACCACTTTCTGATTTAGGCCTCTCTATTCTAACAGTGAGAAAAATAAGCAAAATAAGAGCTTCTTAAAGAAAAAATAACAGGTCTGTGACAGCTAGAATTGTTGCTGGTTGGTAGGTGATCAAATACTTATTTCATGCAATAAAATGCAAATTAATTATTTAAAAATCATACAATGTGATTTTCTGGATTTTAGGGGGATTCTGCTTGTCATAGTTGAAGTGTACCTATGATAAATATTACAGATCTCTCCATTTTATGTAGGTGGGAAAACTTGCAAAATCAGCAGTGTATCAAAAACATATTTTCTTCATTGCATCTGTAAGCTATGCTATGGCTATTAAATCCAAAAATGCCTACACTGTGTGCAGAATTATTAGGCAAATGAGCATTTTGATCACATGATACTTTTTATACATGTTGTCCTACTCCAAGCTTTATAGGCTTGAGAGCCAACTACCAATTAAGTAAATCAGGTGATGTGCATCTCTGTAATGAGGAGGGTTGTGGTGTAATGACATCAACACCCTATATAAGGTGTGTTTAATTATTAGGCAACTTCCTTTCCTTTGGCAAAATGGGTCAGAAGAGAGATTTGACGGGCTCTGAAAAGTCCAAAATTGTGAGATGTCTTGCAGAGCGATGCAGTAGTCTTGAAATTGCCAAACATTTGAAGCGTGATCACCGAACAATCAAGCGTTTCATGGCAAATAGCCAACAGGGTCGCAAGAAGAGTGTTGGGCAAAAAAGACGCAAAATAACTGGCCATGAATTGAGGAAAATCAAGCGTGAAGCTGCCAAGATGCCATTTGCCACCAGTTTGGCCATATTTCAGAGCTGCAACGTTACTGGAGTATCAAAAAGCACAAGGTGTGCTATACTCGGGAACATGGCCAAGGTAAGGAAGGCTGAAAAACGACCCCCTTTGAACAAGAAACATAAGATAAAACATCAAGACTAGGCCAAGAAATATCTTAAGACTGATTTTTCAAAGGTTTTATGGACTGATGAAATGAGAGTGACTCTTGATGGGCCAGATGGATGGACCAGAGTCTGGATCAGTAAAAGGCAGAGAGCTCCACTCCGACTCAGACGCCAGCAAGGTGGAGGTGGGGTACTGGTATGGGCTGGTATCATCAAAGATGAACTTGTGGGACCTTTTCGGGTTGAGGATGGAGTGAAGCTCAACTCCCAGACCTACTGCCAGTTTCTGGAAGACAACTTCTTCAAGCAGTGGTACAGGAAGAAGTTGGTATAGTTAAAAAAAAACATGATTTTCATGCAGGATAATGCTCCATCACATGCATCCAACTACTCCACAGCATGGCTGGCCAGTAAAGGTCTAAAGGGTGAAAAAATAATAACATGGCCCCCTTGTTCACCTGCTCTGAACCCCATAGAGAACCTGTGGTCTCTCATAAATAGAGATGAGCGATGTTCGAGGTTCGCCAATTTCATGTTCAAGTTATTTAGGGGGGTGCTCGAGATCGAACTCAAATGCGAGCTTTTTGCTAAAAGCTCGACAGCTCGAGTTACGTTCGATAACGGTTCGATCAGCAAAAAGCCTAGCTAGTTACTAGCTGGCTTTTCACTGTAATAGTGTGAGTCACTCTGTGATTCACACTATTATCAAATTTCAGCGTATAGTGTGCGGGGGGGATGCGTTTAGATCCGTGCTGCTGGAAGAATGGCCATTTTTTTTTTTCCTAAGCGCGCGTGCAGTGGGGCGGGCCAGCATGTCAGCCAATCCCAGACACACACACAGCTAAGTGTACTTTTTGCCAGACAAGCAAGGGCATGTGTCATAGGCTGTGAATGTCACATGTCCTTGCCTTATAAAATACGGTTATTTCCCCTGTCGCCACCATTATCTCCTTTGTGCGTGTGGGTGACAGTCACCGCTCACGCAGCTCCTGTCGCCGCTCCTGCTGTGTACGCTACACACACAGCGCTGTACAGATTAGGGACAGAAGTTTATTTCAGCCCTTTTCAGGGCTGATTTCCTGAGGCTCAGAGCCATAGCTGACAGGCAGGTCCTGTATACAGCTTTAGATAGCATATGTGTACCTAAGCTCAGGGAATTCCTTGCTGCATTTCATCATTAGAAGGGATAGAAAGTGAGGCTTCATTTCCTGTCCACTGACCAACAGAACCCGGCCACTGTACCCACCTGCCCACTTTTGCCATGCTATTTTTATAGCAAACAGTGCTGAAACTTAGTGGCATCCAAAAAGTGGCTGCTATACTCGATTGTTGTCCCACTGGTGCCAAGCAAGTTCCAGCACCTCTGCATTCTACCCTCCTGCCCATGTTTGCTACGCTATTTTAATAGCAAACAGTGCTGAAACGTAGTGGCATCCACAAAGTGTCTACTATACTAATTTAAGCTGGTGTCACACTAAGCGACAGCGACGACGACGTCGCTGTTACGTCACCATTTTCGGTGACGTAACAGCGACCTTGTAAGTCGCTGTTATGATCGCTGCTTAGCTGTCAAACACAGCAGAAGCAGCGATCATAACGTCGCTGTGCTCCATGTGCAGAGAGCAGGGAGCCGCGCTTAGCGCTGGCTCCTTGCTCTCCTAAGTGCAGTACACATCGGGTTAATTAACCCGATGTGTGCTGCAGCTACATGTCACAGTGCAGAGAGCAGGGAGCCGCGCACACTGCTTAGCGCTGGCTCCTTGCTCTCCTTGCTACAGTATACATCGGGTTAATTACCCGATGCATACTGCAGCCACATGTCACAGTGCAGGAGCCGGCGCTGGCAGCAAGAGCGGAGGCTGGTAACCAGCGTAAACATCGGGTAACCAGGGAAAGGTCTTCCCTTGGTTACCCGATGTTTACGCTGGTTACAGCTTACCGCAGCTGCCAGTGCCGGCTCCTGATCGCTTCATTTCGTCGCTCTCTCGCTGTCACACACAGCGATGTGTGTGTCACAGCGGGAGAGTGACGACCAAAAAATGAAGCTGGACATTCAGCAACGACCGGCGACCTCACAGCAGGGGCCAGGTCGTTGCTGGATGTCACACACAGCGACAGCGACGGGACGTCGCTGCAACGTCACAGAAAATGGTGACGTAGCAGCGACGTCGTTGTCGTCGTCGTTATGTGTGACACCAGCTTTAGTCAACACAGAATACCCTTCATCAATTATACATCGGGCCATGAACTCATGACAATAAGAACAACAAACAAAACACAGTATATGGCCAAGTAAGAGATATCTTTATTACACAGAATACAATAAAATACAAGAGATTAAAAAAAAATTTTGGAAAGTGGTCAAGCAGGTGTAGAGGACCAGCAGACCCAATATGTAATTCAGATACTAGAAAGTTATTGCCCAATTCATATGTAAAAATTCATATACCAATTGGTAATATATAAAGGGCAAAAAAATGTAGTAAAAGAATTTAAGTGACAGAATAATACAGCCTATTGTATAAAAAAGGGACAATCCATAAAGGAGTTATATATATAGAGTGGATAGTACACTAGTTTGCACTATAAATAAATTGAGTTATAAGTTATACTAAAGTGCTAGTGACTAAATAAATTAGATTCAAGGAGTAATCAGTATAAATTAATTAAAGTGCAACATGCTAATCCAGAAGTCTTTTGGCCTGCTGGTTCATCGCCTGAAATGCGATGTGCCGACACGCTGGAATTCGACTCTCCACATGTTACAGCGACTGTGGCAGCACCGCCGAGCACTGGTGCAATACGTCATGACGTATAGCCTGGGCCAACGAGATGCAGAGGTGGGGCAGATCACCCCGATGGAGTGGTCTCAGATCAAGGACCTATGCACCCTTCTGCACAGTTTCAACATGGCAACGAATTTGTTTAGCGCTGACAATGCCATTATCAGCATGACAATTCCAGTCATTTTCATGAGTCAGGGGGTGGGACAACAGGAAGGGGAGGAAGTAAAGGAGGATTCATATGCGCAAGGGATAAAAACATCACCAAGGTCCAGACGTTCATAATCACCAAAGCGGCAGGCATGGGACGATAGGGGAGAGGGATTAACAAGGGCGCATGGTAGCAGGCAAAATGTTGAGGAAGGTGCAGGAGAACATGAAGAAATGGAGGACGAACTGTCCATGGACATGGAAGACTCAGCAGTTGAGGGAGACCTTGGTCAAATTTCAGTTGAAAGAGGTTGAGGGGAGATGTCAGAGGAAGAAAGAATGGTTAGCACCTCTATGCCACAAACACAGCAAGGACTTGGTCCACATGGATGCGCAAGACACATGAACGCCTTCTTGCTGCACTACCTACAACATGACCCTCGGATTGTCAAAATTAGAAGTGATGATGACTACTGGCTTGCCACACTATTAGATCCCCAGTACAAGTCCGAATTTTGTGAAATAATTCCAGCCATAGAAAGGGACGCACATATGCAGGAGTATCAGCAGAAGCTGTTACTCGATCTTAACTCGGCTTTTCCACCAAACACTCGTGGTGCACGGAGTGAATCTCCCAGTTGTAACTTGGCAAACATGGGACGGTCTCGTCATCAACAGTCTAACCGTACCAGCAGCACCGTATCTGTTGCTGGAAACAGCAATTTTATTGAATCCTTTCATAATTTTTTTAGACCATCCGTTGCAAGGCCACCAGAGACAACAAAACTGACACATAGTCAACGGCTGGAGAGGATGATACAGGAGTATCTCCAAATGAACATCGATGCCATGACTTTGCAACTGGAGCCTTGCTCATTTTGGGCTTCAAATCTTGAAAAATGGCCTGAGCTCTCCACTTACGCCTTAGAGATCTTGTCGTGTCCAGCTGCCAGCGTTGTCTCAGAACGTGTCTTCAGTGCTGCTGGGTGTGTGCTGACAGATAAGCGCATGCGTCTGTCCAGTGTCCAGTGACAATGTGGACAGACTAACGCTCATCAAGATGAACAAGTCATGGATCCGCAAGGACTTTACTACCCCTGTGTCATCCTGGGGAGAGTAAAGGCTTGTGTATTTGGAATGTGCTTGATGCAAATGTACCTGTCAAGTTTGGAACTGGGGCATAAGTGATACCACTGAAGGGGTGTCTGTGTGGCCCAATTTTTGGAAAAAAAGGGCGACTCTGCTTGGAGTCCCCCTGCTGTGTTTTTAAAAACGAGCCATGATGAACAAGTCATGGTTCAGCAAAGACTTTGCTACCTAGGCCGGTGTCATCCTGGGGACAGCTAAGGCTGGCGTATTTTTGAATGTGCTTGATGCAAATCTACCTGTCAAGTTTGCAAATGGGGCACAAGTGATGCCACTGAAGGGGTGTCTGTGTGGCCTAATTTTTGGAAAAAAGGGAGACTCTGCTTGGAGTAACCCTTGATGTGTTTTTAAAAATGATCCAAGATGAACAGATCTGGGATCAGCAAAGACTTTGCTAACTACCCCGGTGTCATCCCGGGGACAGTTAAGGCTGGCGTATTTTGGAATGTGCTTGATGCAAATCTACCTGTCAAGTTTGTTAATGGGGCACAAGTTATGCCACTGAAGTGGTGTCTGTGGGGCCCAATTTTTGGAAAAAATGGAAAACTCCACTTGGAGTAACCCTTGCTGTGTTTTTAAAAACGAGCCAAGATGAACAAGTCATGGTTGAGCAAAGACTTTGCTACCTAGGCCGGTGTCATCCTGGGGACAGCTAAGGCTGGCGTATTTTTGAATGTGCTTGATGCAAATCTACATGTGAAGTGTACAACAGGGGCACAAGTGCTGCCACTGAAAGGGTGTCTGTGTGGCCCAATTTTTGGAATAAAAAGGGAGACTCTGCTTGGAGTCCGCTTGCTGTGTTTTACATGATTTTAGAAGGGCATGCCATGCCAATATCTGTGCCTCGTCCTCTTTTTCCTCGTCCAGCTGTTTTGTTTTCGCAGGAGTATATGTCCTTGTCACTTTCCCATGTGTTTGTGCTGTCTTGGGAGTTGTTTGTCACCTTTTGGACACCTTTGAGGGTGTTTTCCAGGTGTTTTTAGATGTTTGTGATTCCCTCCCATTGTTTCCTATGAGGTTCGAGAGGTTCGTCGAACGGTTCATCAAACGGCACCGTTCGATGAACTGAACTCAATCTCTAGGGGGGTGGCTCATCTCTACTCATAAAATGTAAGAGCTACAGGGAGGGAAAACAGTACACCTCTCGGAACAGTGTCTGGGAGGCTGTGGAGGCTGCTGCACGCAATGTTGATCGTAAACAGATCAAGCAACTGACAGAATCTATGAATGGTAGGCTGTTGATTATCATCATAAAGGAAGGTGGCTATATTGGTCACTAATTTTTTGGAGTTTTGTTTTTGCATGTCAGAAATGTTTATTTCTAAACTTTGTGCAGTTATATTGGTTTACCTGGTGAAAATAAACAAGTGATATGGGAATATATTTGGTTTTTATTAAGCTGCCTAATAATTCTGCACAGTAATAGTTACCTGCACAAACAGATATCCTCCTAAGATAGCCAAATCTAAAAAAAAAACACTCCAACTTCCAAAAATTTTAAGCTTTGATATTTATGAGTCTTTTGGGTGGATTGAGAACATAGTTGTTGATCAATAATAAAAAAAAATCCTCTAAAATACAACTTGCCTAATAATTCTGTACACAGTGTATTGCTTTCCCTGCATACATCTGTCAGGGCCGGGAGTACTGGTGGGCCCAGGAGGTGGATCCACTGGACCTTGCACCCCACCGGAGGGCAGGGCACACGGCAGCCGGAGCACTGACGTGGCAGGGACAAGTATAAGCAGGTCACCAGAGTCACAGAGTTCTTTAGGACAATAATGTAAACAGGCACAGGTACCAGAGTGCAAGGACAAGAAGTCAGTAGGACATGGTACCAGGGGACCTGAGCACCTAGCTCATAAGACTAGCTACAAGACACGTTGATCAGGCCCCGCCCACATGGAAAGGCAAGTCTTATATACCCAGCACAGCCCTATGTCATTTCCTGCTTTAGGTGTGCTGGGCCTATAAAACCAGGAGAGTGGGCGCGGCCTGGTCCTATACAGAACCATGTGGCTAAGACTCAGAGTCAGACTCCTGAGACCAGGAACAGGACTCAGGGGAGCAAGAGCGGGAGCGGCAGCCATGACTGGTGGACACATGGTCTGGATCAGTGGGTAAGGAGTGGTGCTAGGACACGGGGAGCGTGACAACATCTATTATAGTAAGCAAACAGGAGAACAAACGTGGTTGTATTGCAAAAAATATAAATATCAAGGTTTATTTGTACATCTACAATTAGATGCAGCACACATTAATACAGTACAAAAAGACAGAGGGCACTTAGGCACAGAACAAGATTAGTCATAGACCTTCACATGGCAAGTACAAAAAACAGACAAGATATAAAATGTTGTATACAGAATGACATTATTGCCAGGTGAAACCAGAGAGTAATAGCTGGTGTCCAAAACAAGAGGTACACAAACCGCACATTACAGCCATTTATACGTCCGGACATCAGTACATACCAGCGGTTGTATAAGTAGAAGGATCACCAACACATTACTTTAAAGTGCCAATGTGCAGGAATCAAAGACCGACAGACAAACCCCCCCTATGGCAGGTAACGCGCGTTTCACGTGTTAGAGGTATAACGCTTCATCAGACCGAGGAGGGGTGGTAACTCATTGAATTCCAGGACCTTTTTAAAAAGAACATGTGATGGGTCACATGGTGGAGGTGTGCCCAATCGGTGGAGCTCTTACGGCGCATGCGTGATCCCAGCCACTCACCCCAGCAAATGCGAGCAGCGTCAGGCCGACGGGTGCAGGGGAGGGGGATAAAACCACGCCCCCTCCTCGGCACCAATCCGCCCCGTGGACACCGCCGAGCATGTCAGGGAGAGAACATAGACCACGCATGCGCACACCACACCTGTAGGGACATAGAGCAAAATAAGAAGACTCCCAAACCGCAGCAGCATATGGAAGTTTAAGGAAAAGAGGGGCATATCGGTAGCAGACAATAATACATAAATAACAGTAATGGTCCCTCATCCTAAATCCATATCCGGAAACATCATAGATGGAGTCCTCTTGTAGATGCTGTCCCAGGAAACAATATGCTCAGGCAGTCATGTGGCAGAAACAAAAAAAAAAAAAGTCCCGGAGAGACAAGAGAAAAAAGGCTGCAGAGGGAAAAACGGAAAATAACATAAAAAACATGCAGCGAAAATACATAAAAAGGATTAAAAGATGTATCATAATACCCCCAATATAAAAAGCACAGTAGTGGAAAATACCACTCTGAAAAAAGGGGAAAAAGGGGGTAAAGAAAAAAAGGGGGGGAAAAGAGAGGGGGGAGAAGATGAAACACAGGGATCTAGAGGAAGGAAGCGAAGCTGAGGGACTCATTCAACCCAGACGGGACCATTGTGCCCAGCATAACGATCCATTTAGCCTCTTTTTGGGCGAGAATTTTTTTAAAATTCCCGCCCCTATTCCCACAATGCACGACATCTATACCTGTGACTCTCAAAGATCTCGCATTGCAACCGTGGTGATGCCGGAAATGTCGGGGAAGAGTTTTCAAAGTAGAAATGTCCGTCACTGTCTTTGCTGCACCAATGTCTCTCACATGTTCACGTACTCTAACTCTCAGCTCCCTAGAAGTTAAACCAATATAAATCTTAGGACAGCTGCACGTCGCGTAATAGATGACAAAAGAGGTAGCGCATGAGATGTAACTCCTGATATCAAAGGTCCGGCTACCATCTGCAGTGGAGAAGGTCTTGCTACGAGAGACATTGGTGCATGCGAGACAGTGACCGCACGGAAAACACCCGCGGACCGGATTCGAAGAACCGAAGGGGTGGGGAGTCACAGGGACATAGTGACTATGTACAAGAAAATCACGTAGATTTCTTGATCGTCGTGCCGTCATTGACGGATACTCTGGGATAAGCTCCCTAAGGGTAGGGTCAGATTTTAAGATTGGCCAATATTTATTCAGAATGGCACGCATGTTGTGCCATTCGTGATTGAAGGCAGATATGAATCGGGCCTCACCTGCCCCCGTATTCATCCGACTAGATGGTTGCAGGAGCTCCAACCGTTGTGTTTTTTTTGCCCTATTAAGCCCTCTTTTTATGACTCGGCGGCTATATCCCCTATCACTCAGTCTAGATGTTAAATCATTGGCCTGGGACTGGAAATTCTCAGATGTTGAGCAAATCCGCTTCATCCTGAGAAATTGTCCAACCGGAATGGCTTGAATAGTACTAAAAGGGTGGGAAGATGAAGCATGAAGAAGAGAGTTGACCGAGGTGGGCTTCCTAAAGACGTCCGTCTGTAGTTGCCGACCACGGTCAACCCCGATCAGAATATCCAGAAAATCAATAGACTGTAAATCATATCTAAAAGTGAGCTTAAGGTTCAAAGAGTTGTGATTTAAAGAAACCATAAAATCCGAGAGCTGCTCCACCGTACCCTGCCACAAAATGAAGACATCATCGATGTATCTTAACCAACACTGCGCATGGGACGCGGCCGGCACGCCCCCGTCGCCAAAAATGTCCCTCTCCCAAAGGCCGAGGAACAAATTTGCGTACGAAGGCGCACAAGCCGCGCCCATCGCAGTGCCTCTGATCTGCAAATAAAACCGGTCTTTAAAAATAAAAAAATTGTGTGTGAGGATAAAGTGGAGCAGCTCCAGGATCAGCTCACATAAGTGGCCATCTCGGTTGGAATTGCTCAGGAAAAAGCGGACTGCCTCCAGGCCATCCTCATGGTTAATATTAGTATAAAGAGACTCTATATCCGCCGTAACCAAGAGGGTATCATGATCCACAAAAATCCCGTCGACCCTATTCAGAACGTCCGTCGTATCTTTTATATAGGATGGCAATGTCTCCACAAGGGGCTTTAAATAATAATCAATGAATCGACAAACAGGGTCGCATAGTCCGTCTATACCAGATACGATGGAACGTCCTGGCGGGTGTTCGGGATTTTTGTGGATCTTGGGCAGGAGGTAGAAGGTAGGAATTTTTGGAGATACGACAAAAAGGCCGTCGAACACTTTCTTGGTTATAATTCCTTCGTCAAGGGCCCCCTGCAAGATCCGGTGGAGTGAATCTGAAAAGGGGGCAAGAGGGCTCGAGTCAAGTCTGCGATATGTGTTGGTATCCCTTAGTTGTCGATGGTCCTCCCTTTCATAGAGGTTGTTAGGCCAAATCACTATGTTCCCCCCCTTATCTGCCGGCTTGATCTGAACATCACTGAGGGATTGAAGATCCCTGAGTGCGGCTCTTTGAGATGAATTTAGGTTGTCAAATCTGCGTCTTGTGGATAGAGTTCTAAATTCTTCCGTGACTAGCCTAGTGAAAATCTCAATTGAGGAGCACAGAGACAGGGGAGGGAACTTGGTACTCCTGGGTAGGATTGAGGGAGGAAACCTACCTTGTGAGCCAGAGGCTTGTTCCATAAGAAGATCTTCTAAAACCTGTAAGGCCTCTCTCTCAGCCTGATCAGGGGTATTAGGTAATGTGACATTTTTAGAATGTAATTTTTTCAAAAGAATTTTGCGTGAAAAAATATGAAGGTCTTTTAAAGCTGTAAAAAAATGAAACGAATCAGTAGGAGAAAAACTAAGACCTTTAGATAATAATTCAATCTGCATACGTGATAAGGGATGAGATGACAGATTTATTACCTGCAATGAGTCTTTATATGATTGTTGTCTAGTTCGAGGGGGGTCCGTATTACCTTTCCCAAAATCCAATTGCTTCTTCTTATACTTTTTATTGGAGGGGCCAGTAGCTCTATCCAATGAGATAGGAGCATCCGAGAGCTCAGTATTGGATTCCTCTCCTGATGTGTAAGACCTAATGGAAGTAGACCTAGAACGTGACTGGTTATTAAACCGCCTAAAAGGTCTAGATCTATCAACGGTCATCTTCCATTTATAGACCTTATTGGAAAGAAGATCCTGTTGGTCCCTATGGAACTTTTTGATTTTATTCTCCTTCAATTCTTTTTCCCATTTATTAATATCAGAATCAATTTCAAGTTCCAACTTAGTAAAGGCCTCCTTAGTGAGACCCCCCAAGAGTTTGCAGTGTAACTCATCCATCTCAGCCTTCAAAGTGATGAGTTGGGTACTATTAAGGTCACATAAAAGTTGAAGGAAGGCCCTGGAGCATGTGTTGGCACATTCCTCCCATTTATCCTTAAAGGAATTATCCTCGATGGTAAAAGAGGGGAACACCTGGACCCTTAGTCCTCTGGGAATAAGTCCTTCTTGTAAATAGCGTTCTAGGAACGCACGGTTCCACCAGATTTTTATGCGTCTATGAATGAGTCCCTTATACCTCATTGCTTCCACCTGGAGCCCTGCCTCCCCAGGTCTTGATTCACTGCCTCCATCATGCCTGAACACATCGTTCAGCTGGGAACGCCAGGACTCTTCCCGGGCACCAAAGTCCATATCCTCTGAAGGATACACTGTGCGAAACACAGAAAAGACAATTAGAAAAGCAAAAATATCCATGAGGAGAGAGTATAGCATTTCAATAGGAAATGTAACATGACTACACAGTCTAATAACACAAAAATTATATAGAGTGTCCTGTATGGGCCTCTATTAGTGCAACAAAACATGCAAACCACTAGGAAATAGTAAGCAAACAGGAGAACAAACGTGGTTGTATTGCAAAAAATATAAATATCAAGGTTTATTTGTACATCTACAATTAGATGCAGCACACATTAATACAGTACAAAAAGACAGAGGGCACTTAGGCACAGAACAAGATTAGTCATAGACCTTCACATGGCAAGTACAAAAAACAGACAAGATATAAAATGTTGTATACAGAATGACATTATTGCCAGGTGAAACCAGAGAGTAATAGCTGGTGTCCAAAACAAGAGGTACACAAACCGCACATTACAGCCATTTATACGTCCGGACATCAGTACATACCAGCGGTTGTATAAGTAGAAGGATCACCAACACATTACTTTAAAGTGCCAATGTGCAGGAATCAAAGACCGACAGACAAACCCCCCCTATGGCAGGTAACGCGCGTTTCACGTGTTAGAGGTATAACGCTTCATCAGACCGAGGAGGGGTGGTAACTCATTGAATTCCAGGACCTTTTTAAAAAGAACATGTGATGGGTCACATGGTGGAGGTGTGCCCAATCGGTGGAGCTCTTACGGCGCATGCGTGATCCCAGCCACTCACCCCAGCAAATGCGAGCAGCGTCAGGCCGACGGGTGCAGGGGAGGGGGATAAAACCACGCCCCCTCCTCGGCACCAATCCGCCCCGTGGACACCGCCGAGCATGTCAGGGAGAGAACATAGACCACGCATGCGCACACCACACCTGTAGGGACATAGAGCAAAATAAGAAGACTCCCAAACCGCAGCAGCATATGGAAGTTTAAGGAAAAGAGGGGCATATCGGTAGCAGACAATAATACATAAATAACAGTAATGGTCCCTCATCCTAAATCCATATCCGGAAACATCATAGATGGAGTCCTCTTGTAGATGCTGTCCCAGGAAACGATATGCTCAGGCAGTCATGTGGCAGAAACAAAAAAAAAAAAAGTCCCGGAGAGACAAGAGAAAAAAGGCTGCAGAGGGAAAAACGGAAAATAACATAAAAAACATGCAGCGAAAATACATAAAAAGGATTAAAAGATGTATCATAATACCCCCAATATAAAAAGCACAGTAGTGGAAAATACCACTCTGAAAAAAGGGGAAAAAGGGGGTAAAGAAAAAAAGGGGGGGAAAAGAGAGGGGGGAGAAGATGAAACACAGGGATCTAGAGGAAGGAAGCGAAGCTGAGGGACTCATTCAACCCAGACGGGACCATTGTGCCCAGCATAACGATCCATTTAGCCTCTTTTTGGGCGAGAATTTTTTTAAAATTCCCGCCCCTATTCCCACAATGCACGACATCTATACCTGTGACTCTCAAAGATCTCGCATTGCAACCGTGGTGATGCCGGAAATGTCGGGGAAGAGTTTTCAAAGTAGAAATGTCCGTCACTGTCTTTGCTGCACCAATGTCTCTCACATGTTCACGTACTCTAACTCTCAGCTCCCTAGAAGTTAAACCAATATAAATCTTAGGACAGCTGCACGTCGCGTAATAGATGACAAAAGAGGTAGCGCATGAGATGTAACTCCTGATATCAAAGGTCCGGCTACCATCTGCAGTGGAGAAGGTCTTGCTACGAGAGACATTGGTGCATGCGAGACAGTGACCGCACGGAAAACACCCGCGGACCGGATTCGAAGAACCGAAGGGGTGGGGAGTCACAGGGACATAGTGACTATGTACAAGAAAATCACGTAGATTTCTTGATCGTCGTGCCGTCATTGACGGATACTCTGGGATAAGCTCCCTAAGGGTAGGGTCAGATTTTAAGATTGGCCAATATTTATTCAGAATGGCACGCATGTTGTGCCATTCGTGATTGAAGGCAGATATGAATCGGGCCTCACCTGCCCCCGTATTCATCCGACTAGATGGTTGCAGGAGCTCCAACCGTTGTGTTTTTTTTGCCCTATTAAGCCCTCTTTTTATGACTCGGCGGCTATATCCCCTATCACTCAGTCTAGATGTTAAATCATTGGCCTGGGACTGGAAATTCTCAGATGTTGAGCAAATCCGCTTCATCCTGAGAAATTGTCCAACCGGAATGGCTTGAATAGTACTAAAAGGGTGGGAAGATGAAGCATGAAGAAGAGAGTTGACCGAGGTGGGCTTCCTAAAGACGTCCGTCTGTAGTTGCCGACCACGGTCAACCCCGATCAGAATATCCAGAAAATCAATAGACTGTAAATCATATCTAAAAGTGAGCTTAAGGTTCAAAGAGTTGTGATTTAAAGAAACCATAAAATCCGAGAGCTGCTCCACCGTACCCTGCCACAAAATGAAGACATCATCGATGTATCTTAACCAACACTGCGCATGGGACGCGGCCGGCACGCCCCCGTCGCCAAAAATGTCCCTCTCCCAAAGGCCGAGGAACAAATTTGCGTACGAAGGCGCACAAGCCGCGCCCATCGCAGTGCCTCTGATCTGCAAATAAAACCGGTCTTTAAAAATAAAAAAATTGTGTGTGAGGATAAAGTGGAGCAGCTCCAGGATCAGCTCACATAAGTGGCCATCTCGGTTGGAATTGCTCAGGAAAAAGCGGACTGCCTCCAGGCCATCCTCATGGTTAATATTAGTATAAAGAGACTCTATATCCGCCGTAACCAAGAGGGTATCATGATCCACAAAAATCCCGTCGACCCTATTCAGAACGTCCGTCGTATCTTTTATATAGGATGGCAATGTCTCCACAAGGGGCTTTAAATAATAATCAATGAATCGACAAACAGGGTCGCATAGTCCGTCTATACCAGATACGATGGGACGTCCTGGCGGGTGTTCGGGATTTTTGTGGATCTTGGGCAGGAGGTAGAAGGTAGGAATTTTTGGAGATACGACAAAAAGGCCGTCGAACACTTTCTTGGTTATAATTCCTTCGTCAAGGGCCCCCTGCAAGATCCGGTGGAGTGAATCTGAAAAGGGGGCAAGAGGGCTCGAGTCAAGTCTGCGATATGTGTTGGTATCCCTTAGTTGTCGATGGGCCTCCCTTTCATAGAGGTTGTTAGGCCAAATCACTATGTTCCCCCCCTTATCTGCCGGCTTGATCTGAACATCACTGAGGGATTGAAGATCCCTGAGTGCGGCTCTTTGAGATGAATTTAGGTTGTCAAATCTGCGTCTTGTGGATAGAGTTCTAAATTCTTCCGTGACTAGCCTAGTGAAAATCTCAATTGAGGAGCACAGAGACAGGGGAGGGAACTTGGTACTCCTGGGTAGGATTGAGGGAGGAAACCTACCTTGTGAGCCAGAGGCTTGTTCCATAAGAAGATCTTCTAAAACCTGTAAGGCCTCTCTCTCAGCCTGATCAGGGGTATTAGGTAATGTGACGTTTTTAGAATGTAATTTTTTCAAAAGAATTTTGCGTGAAAAAATATGAAGGTCTTTTAAAGCTGTAAAAAAATGAAACGAATCAGTAGGAGAAAAACTAAGACCTTTAGATAATAATTCAATCTGCATACGTGATAAGGGATGAGATGACAGATTTATTACCTGCAATGAGTCTTTATATGATTGTTGTCTAGTTCGAGGGGGGTCCGTATTACCTTTCCCAAAATCCAATTGCTTCTTCTTATACTTTTTATTGGAGGGGCCAGTAGCTCTATCCAATGAGATAGGAGCATCCGAGAGCTCAGTATTGGATTCCTCTCCTGATGTGTAAGACCTAATGGAAGTAGACCTAGAACGTGACTGGTTATTAAACCGCCTAAAAGGTCTAGATCTATCAACGGTCATCTTCCATTTATAGACCTTATTGGAAAGAAGATCCTGTTGGTCCCTATGGAACTTTTTGATTTTATTCTCCTTCAATTCTTTTTCCCATTTATTAATATCAGAATCAATTTCAAGTTCCAACTTAGTAAAGGCCTCCTTAGTGAGACCCCCCAAGAGTTTGCAGTGTAACTCATCCATCTCAGCCTTCAAAGTGATGAGTTGGGTACTATTAAGGTCACATAAAAGTTGAAGGAAGGCCCTGGAGCATGTGTTGGCACATTCCTCCCATTTATCCTTAAAGGAATTATCCTCGATGGTAAAAGAGGGGAACACCTGGACCCTTAGTCCTCTGGGAATAAGTCCTTCTTGTAAATAGCGTTCTAGGAACGCACGGTTCCACCAGATTTTTATGCGTCTATGAATGAGTCCCTTATACCTCATTGCTTCCACCTGGAGCCCTGCCTCCCCAGGTCTTGATTCACTGCCTCCATCATGCCTGAACACATCGTTCAGCTGGGAACGCCAGGACTCTTCCCGGGCACCAAAGTCCATATCCTCTGAAGGATACACTGTGCGAAACACAGAAAAGACAATTAGAAAAGCAAAAATATCCATGAGGAGAGAGTATAGCATTTCAATAGGAAATGTAACATGACTACACAGTCTAATAACACAAAAATTATATAGAGTGTCCTGTATGGGCCTCTATTAGTGCAACAAAACATGCAAACCACTAGGAAATAGTAAGCAAACAGGAGAACAAACGTGGTTGTATTGCAAAAAATATAAATATCAAGGTTTATTTGTACATCTACAATTAGATGCAGCACACATTAATACAGTACAAAAAGACAGAGGGCACTTAGGCACAGAACAAGATTAGTCATAGACCTTCACATGGCAAGTACAAAAAACAGACAAGATATAAAATGTTGTATACAGAATGACATTATTGCCAGGTGAAACCAGAGAGTAATAGCTGGTGTCCAAAACAAGAGGTACACAAACCGCACATTACAGCCATTTATACGTCCGGACATCAGTACATACCAGCGGTTGTATAAGTAGAAGGATCACCAACACATTACTTTAAAGTGCCAATGTGCAGGAATCAAAGACCGACAGACAAACCCCCCCTATGGCAGGTAACGCGCGTTTCACGTGTTAGAGGTATAACGCTTCATCAGACCGAGGAGGGGTGGTAACTCATTGAATTCCAGGACCTTTTTAAAAAGAACATGTGATGGGTCACATGGTGGAGGTGTGCCCAATCGGTGGAGCTCTTACGGCGCATGCGTGATCCCAGCCACTCACCCCAGCAAATGCGAGCAGCGTCAGGCCGACGGGTGCAGGGGAGGGGGATAAAACCACGCCCCCTCCTCGGCACCAATCCGCCCCGTGGACACCGCCGAGCATGTCAGGGAGAGAACATAGACCACGCATGTGCACACCACACCTGTAGGGACATAGAGCAAAATAAGAAGACTCCCAAACCGCAGCAGCATATGGAAGTTTAAGGAAAAGAGGGGCATATCGGTAGCAGACAATAATACATAAATAACAGTAATGGTCCCTCATCCTAAATCCATATCCGGAAACATCATAGATGGAGTCCTCTTGTAGATGCTGTCCCAGGAAACGATATGCTCAGGCAGTCATGTGGCAGAAACAAAAAAAAAAAGTCCCGGAGAGACAAGAGAAAAAAGGCTGCAGTGCCTGTGATCGTCTCTCCTAGTTGACTATAATAGACAAGATGATGTGATAACTGCAAGATATTATGTGTAGCCTGCGGCAAGTATTTTATTCTCTTTTATTTGCAATCTGCATGAATTTAATCATAATTGTTAAAATTCATCGGGAATTGTGAAATTCAGAATTTTTTTATTTTGGAGTCGATTCACCGCACTTGTCTATTTTCTATCCATCCATTTAATGCATGAATGCCCTTTTTACCCATCGCAGCTCTTCACCTAGACTTACAGAATGTGCCAAGCAGAGACTCCCTGCGTCCTGATCCCTTGCCCCTCTTCAAGATCTATCGCTGAAGTAAGGCATATGAGCAAGGGTTGTTTTTATGAGACATTCAAATTAAAAGAAAAACAACTAAGATAGTTATTTCCTCGTCAAATAATTCACTTTACTCTGAGGACTAGGAAATATTGCATAACTGAAGAGATGTTTTCCAGCATTTTTGTGAATTTATATTTTGCAGTTCTTTTATTCACCAGAAATCCTCCACGGCTTACCATAGTAGGACACATTCTTAGATTACATCATTGGACCATGTATGTGCCACTTTATTTTCTGTGGTGTACCATTGTGCATATTCCACTGAGCTGACAGATTCTTTAGAAGAATCAATAACTGACTCAAGCAATATTCAAGCATCCATGAAGAATAACCACTAATCTGAGCACAAAAAATTTTCACCACACTTTGTTCATCACTAGAATTATGTACATATGCATACATCCATTCATTCACTTCTAATACATATCTTACAGTACAGTTAAAGGGAACCTGTTAGCAGATTTGGGGCCTATAAGCTGCGGCCACCACCAGTGGGCTCTTATATGCAGCATTCTAGCATGCTGTATAAGAGCCCAGGCTGCAGTGTAAATTGTAATAATTACTTTATAATACTTACCTAAATGGTCACTGTGGTGGAGTTGGGCCATATGGGCTTCTCTGTTCTCCAGTGGCAACGCCTCCTCTTTCGGCCATCTTCATCCTCCTTCTGAAGCCTGTGTGCATAACATGTCCTACGTCATACACATTCGCCGGTCCCGCGTAGGTGCAGAACAATACTTTGATCAGGATAGATCAAAGTGCGCCTGCGCAGGACCTCCATGTCAGCAAGTGTGTATGACGTAGGACGTGTCATGCACCCCGGCTTCAGAAGAAGGATGACAAAGATGGCCATAAAAGCAGGCGCTGGCACCGGAGAACGAAGATGCCCATATGACCCAACTCCACCGCAGCGACCATTTAGGTAAGTATTATAAAGTCATTTTTACGTTTTACACAGTGGCCTGAGCTCTTATAAACAGCATGTTAGAATGCTGTATATAAGAGCCCACTGGTGGTGGCCATAGCTTATAGGCCCCAAATCTGGTGACAGGTTCCGTTTAATACTTGTCTTAATCTAATTCCGGCCAGCTCCAGATTTCTGAAACGTGAGTGAAGTTCAGGTGAAAAAAGGAAGTTCAGGTGAAGAAAGGCATATTACAGTGCGGCCAACAAATTCATCATATTAGACAGCACAAACATGGGATAAAGTACAACAAAGTTGTACACCAGCTTGTGGCTAACGTACGTTTTTGGCAATGATGCACAGCAGGTGAAAGGTGTGCCAAATCAATTATTTTGCCGTTTTATGCCATACAACTATGCACATCTCACTCCATTAAATATGTCATAATGATTTTAGGCCATCATGTCATATTGTGTAATGTGACGCCCTGGCAAAACCAGGTAGTCACACAGAATAGGCCCCCGCATAACACCGCTCCCACACAGGGTTAAACCAGCCGACAAAATCCAAGTCACCCCCTCAGGGAAGGACAGACACACCAGTGGGTGGGACCAGGTGGAAGGAAAACGCCCACCTAGGGGTCTGGAGAGCCCGGGGCGGGAAAACAGAGGGATGAGTTTGGAGTTAAGTGGAGAGAGGAGTGTGGAGGTGAAGCTGTCAGGTGTCAGGGTCGGAGCCCTGACACATTGGCTAGGTGGCAGACAGTGGTCAGCGCCAGCAGGAGACGGGAAGACGGCTCCGCAGATCCGAGGTGGACCGGGGCAGGGTTGTAGCCCGCCGGTACCGACACCGGAGAACCGACCCAGAAACCATGCACACACGGGGTTACTCGGACCCTGAAGCCAGGACCAGCACCGATGGCCTAGCTAATTAACCGATTGAGGGCAGGATTCCAGGTCCAGTCCCAACCTAAGTCCCGAAAAGTAGACAACCACCCACAGAGAGGGATAGGGCATCCGCCAGGGCCTGGTACATCCCACGGGTCAGCGTCTGTCGGGCATGGCTCCCAACCAAAGGACTGGAAGCGGACTTCTGCGTTACACACTGGGAAGTCCACCACAGAAAACACAAAGTGCAGAGGAAAGGGGCATTGACCACCGGCCCGGGTGTGGGGCCTGATACACCTGTCTGCGGCAGCCGGCCACCATCACCTTGGTTTACTAAAGGACTTTTGTGATTTATTCAACTGTGAGTAACATTCCCGGTCTGACCGGGTGCGCTGGCCCTTGCCGTCATCATCCCCTGCACAGAGACATTGGGCCCCGGGGCATCCATCCCTGCCTACGGAGGGATTAACATCCAGCTGCCAGCCCATCGCCCCTGGGAGTCCCACAGCAGCAGTGGTGGTGCTACATCTCACCACACAACGTGGGTGGCGTCACAGAGAGTTTTCAAAAACACCCGTACAAATACGTCCCCTTTTTTTATCCGAAGTGTCCGCCTGACCCCCGGGTCCGGTAGAGTCCCTCGAGCCATACCGTAGATCTGGATCCGAGCAGCACGGCTGCTGGCATAGGGGCAGCACATATAATAGCGTAAAATTTGCTAGAAGTAGACAGCCTTAACCCCTTTACGTTCCAAATATATAGTGAGTTAGGGATGAATGGACTGGTGTCACATCTTCACCAGAACCGGCTCCTAAAATGTCTGCTTCTGTCTTCAGGCATCACCGAATTCACTCTGTAGGCAGTGTTGGTGATAGAGGAGATGTTAGAACCAGAAGCTCTGGACAGCGATGGCTCTTCCCATCCACTAAGGTTAAGCTGCTTTCACACTACGTTTTTTTAACATGCGTCATGAACATTTTTTTGCTGTAAAAGCGGATCCTGCTTTTACAGCAAAAAAATGCATGCAAACGAATGTGTTATTTTGCAGGATCCTGTCACTTTAAGTTTTTTGGGCGAGCATTGGAGTCATGTGATCGGGAGTCAGTGGAACTGAATTGATAGACTGGGAGCCGGCTTCTGAAAGCCAGGCTCGTAACCAAGGTAAACATCAGGTAACTTGCTTGGATACCCGATATTTACTTTGGTTACGAGCATCCGCAGGTGCTAGGAGCCGGGCTCCCTGCTCCCTGCACACGTAACATGGGGTAACTAAGAGAAGCGCTTTGCTTGGTTACCCGATATTTATCTTGGTTACGAGTGTCCGCAGCTCTCAGGCGGGGGAGAGAGAGGAGAGGGAGGGGGGAGAGAGAGAGAGAGGAGAGGGAGGGGCAGAGAGGGACTGATCACCCGAGGCTGGTTTCTGGGCATGCTCAGTAGAGCAAGCAGTATCCTGTGATCAGCATGCCAGCGTTTACATGCGTTTGCGTGCAGTATAGTCAGGATCCAGCAATTTGCAGTATTTGGACGCAGCTCAAAAACGCTACAAGTAGCGTTTTTGAAAAATGTTAAAAACTGCAACTCGCTGGATCCTCACTATAAGGCACGTAAACACATGTGAACGCATGTTGACGCGAGTCCATTGCAAATGCATTGAAATGAAAACGCATTTGCACTGGATCCGTTTTTGCGGTAAAAAAACGTTCATGATGCATGCTAAAAAAAAGTAGTGTGAAAGCAGCCTTGGAGTAGCTGGGACATGCAGTACTTTCCAGCCTTTCAGAATGGGTGTGTTTGCTGTCCAGCTGAAGTCCTCAGCTCCTGGCTTCAGACTATTAAAAGTCACCACACCCTACCAAAGCCTCCAGCTTACTGCTGGAAGCTGCCAGATATAGCTTGTGCTTCCCTGGATAGCTCTGTGGTTGTTTGCTCCTTAGAATTGGTGGTTTCCTTTTTAACCTCAGCTTGTTATGTGATGCTTCTCTTGCTTGAAGATTTTTATACCTTCCTGCGTCTTGGTTTTTACCAGGTTCCCTGACTTCTCTTACCTGCCTCTGGTTCGCACGTCCGTACACCACCCCTTCCATGGTAGCAATCCACTGGACCCCGTTGTAAATACAGATCTCTGTACAGGGGTTAAAGGTCATCTGGGTTTTTCTCGATTCTGCCAAACAGAGAGACTTGTGCCAAGTCTGTTCAAGGTAGCCTTTTGAATCTGTGGTCTCAGACAGGTGTTACAATTGGACTCAGAAGCAGAGCTCAACCCATGCAATTCAGAGCTGGATTTTTTTACATAGTTACCATCAGCCTCTAACAACAGCGAGTGCTAATTACTGCTGATGACCCATTAAATGTCACTGTCAATCACTGACAGGGGCATTGAAGAGCTGTGATCTGACCCAGGTGTTTGCCTTGATGTCCCTTGTCAGCTCCACAACGTTATCAATGTGCTGATGGGTTGCCTGCTGAAGGTCCAATGCTGCTATTTTTGACCTCCTGTAAAGCTCATCCACAAGCTAGACTTTGTAGGAGACCATGATTTTTACTATAAAGTGCAATACTGTGGTATTGTGGCATATAGTACTATTGATCAAATTATTGCAGGTTCAAGTCCCATAAAGGGACAGAAAAAAAGTGAAAGGTAAAACAAAAAGTTTTAAAGCACTGTAAAAAAATATATAAAAATTCCAATTTCCCCTTTTTCCCAAATAAAAATAAAAAAAATCTAAAAAATAAAAATATATATACATATTCAGTATTGCCACATCCATAAAGGTTTGTTCTATTAAAATATGAAATTGTTTAATCAGTACAGTAAATGTAAAGGAAAAAAAAATGAAAACTTCAAAATTGGCAGCTGGGGGGTTTGCCCCACTTTATTAAAAAAATGCAATTTAAAAAACTTATCAAAACTTATTATTTACCCCAAAATGATATATCTGAAAATGGCTGCTCGCTGCACAACAAACAAGCCCACACAGCTTTCCGTTTAAAAAAAAATGTATGGGTCTTCGAAAATTGCAACACCAACAATATTTATCCTATTTTTTTGTTTTATAAGATGCATCAGATTATAAGACAGACCCCAAATATAGAGCTAAAAAAGGTAAAAAAAAAAAATGGGGTCCGTCTTATACTCTGGTGGTGTCTTACCGTAGGGGGGCGACAGCAGTTGTAGAGCGAGGGTCACTGGAGGCAGGGGGTGTTTGGAGTAGGGCAATGCTGGCTGCGGTGTGGCCGGCTGTGCTGGCTGCTGTGGAGCAGGGCGGTGCAATCTTCAAATAATGTCGCCGGGAATCGCCGCCTACGCAGATTGAGCTCTCGGCTCAATGACAATCTGAGTGCTCCATCTGCATGTGCGCCGACTCCTGGCAGCATTGTTTGAAGATCGCACCGCCGACAGAGCATCTCACCCGCTGCACCGACCTGCTCTATACAGCACCCACCGCAGCCAACACAGGCCGAACCACCGACAGAACATCTCACCCATGCCAGCACAGCCCTGCACCACCGACAGATCATCTCACCAGCCGCAGACATCACAGCCCTGTACCGCCAACAGAATATCTCACCTGCACTAGCACAGCCCCACACCGCTGACAGAGCATCTCACCCGCTGAAGCCAGCACAGCCCCTCACCGCCAACAGATCATCTCACCCACCTTAACCAGTACAGCCCCGTACCGCCAACAGAATATCTCACTCACCCCAGCACAGCCCCGCACCACCGACAGAGCATCTCACCCGCCACAGCCAGCACAGTCCCGCACTACCGACAGAGCATCTCACCCACCGCAACCAGCACAGCCCCACACCGCTGACAGATCATCTCATTCACCACAGCCAGCACAGCCCTGTACCGCTGACAGAATATCTCACCCGCACCAGCACAACCCTGCATCTCCGACAGAGCATCTCACTTACCACAGCCAGCACTGCCCTGTACACCCTGCTCTATACAGCGATCACTGCAGCTAGCACAGTGCCCATTCTCCATCACCCCGGTAAGCTACATTCGGATTATAAGACGCACCCCTCATCTTCCTCCCAAATTTTTGGGAGGAAAATATGTCTAATAATCCAAAAAATATGGTATATATTTACAAAGATCTGAATTTTTTTAAAGGAAGTAATGAAATAGTAAAAACATCCATACGTTTGGCTTCATTATAACCATAGGCAGTTGATGAGTCATGTTCCCAGGGTTTTTTACCGCACAATTAAAGCCATAAAAATAAAACCTGGAAAGCAATGAAAGAATGGATTTTTGTCACCACTCCAGTACTAGAATTTTTTGTTCCTATCTTTCGGTACATAAGATGGTGAATTGAATGATATTGTTCAAAATTACAACTTGCCCTTCAAAAAAACAAGCCTCATACAGTGGGGGGAAAAGTATTTAGTCAGCCACCAATTGTACATGTTCTCCCACTTAAAAAGATGAGAGAGGTCTGTAATTCACATCATAGGTAGACCTCAACTATGAGAGACAAAATGAGAAAACAAATCCAGAAAATCACGTCTGATTTGGCAAGATTTTTTTTGCAAATTATGGTGGAAAATAAGTATTTAGTCACCTAAAACATGCTAGATTTCTGGCTCTGCTAAAGAAGGGGAGACAAAGGCGCAAATAGGGTCTTACCCGGTATTAACCGTGTAAAAGATAGAGATGGAAACACTCACCTGATGAGGTTGTGCCAGTCACAACCCCTTGTAAAGCATGTGAGTGTCAGCTTGGTTGAAAGCAGCGGCCCCGTAATGGACGTAGTGAAAAAATCTGTATATATGTATAAACATATATGAGAAAAACGGGTTTCAGCCGCGCTAAAAATCACTGTTACCAAGATGTTGATTAAATTCTCTTTTTTATTACAGTATTCCAACACGTTTCAGAGACATAAGCCGTCTCCTTCTTCAGGGAAAAAGAGAAAAATGTACCTTAGATTTCTGGCTCTCACAGACCTGTAACTTCTTTAAGAGGTTCATCTGTCCTCCACTCATTATCTGTAGTAATCGCCCCTGTTTGAACTTGTTATCAGTATAAAATACAACTGTCCATAACCTCAAACAGTCACACTCCAAACTCCACTATGGTGAAAACCAAAGAGCTGTCGAAGGACACCAGAAACAAAATTGTAGCCCTGCACCAGGCTGGGAAGACTGTATCTGCAATATGCAAGCAGCTCGGTGTGATGAAATCAACTGTGGGAGCAATAATAAGAAAATGGAAGACATACAAGACCATTCATAATCTCCCTTGATCTGGGGCTCCACACAAGATCTCACCCTGTGGGGTCAAAATGATCACAAAAACGGTGAGCAAAAATCTCAGAACCACACGGGGGGACCTAGTGAATGACCTGCATACAGCTGGGACCACCGTAACAAAGGCTACCATTAGTAACACACTACTCCGCCAGGGACTCAGATCCTGCAGTGCCAGATGTGTTCCACTGCTTAAGCTAGTACATGTCCGGGCCCGTGTGAAGTTTGTTAGAGAGCATTTGGAACATCCAGAAGAGTATTGGGAGAATGTCACATGGTCTGATGAAACAAAGTAGAACTGTTTGGTAGAAGCACAGCTCTTCGTGTTTGGAGGAGACAGAATGCTGAGGCGCATTAAAAGAACACCATACCTACTGTAAGGCATGGGGGTGGCAACATCATGCTTTGTGGCTGTTTCTCTGCAAAAAAAAAAACAGGACAATGGATCCGTGTACATGAAAGAATGAATGGAGCCATGTATCGTGAGATTTTGAGTGCAAACCTCCTTCCATCAGCTAGGGCATTGAAGATGAAATGTGGCTGAGTCTTTCAGTATGATTATGATCCTAAGCACACTGCCAGGTCAATGAAGGAGTGGCTTTGTAAGAAGCATATGAAGGTCCTGGAGTGGTCTAGCCAGTCTCCAGATCTCAACCCCATAGAAAACCTTTGGAGGGAGTTGAAAGTCTGTGTTGCCCAGAGACAGGCCCAAAACATCACTACTCTAGAGGAGATCTGCATGGAGGAATGGGCCAACATACCACCAACAGTGTGTGCCAACTTTTTGAAGACTTCCAGAAAACGTTTGACCTCTGTCATTGCCAACAAAGGATATATAATAAAATATAGAGACAAACATGTTATTGACCAAATACTTATTTTCCACCACAAAATTGCAAATAAAATCTTACCAAATCAGACAAGGTGATTTTATGTATTTGTTTTCTCATTTTGTCACTCATACTTGTGATATACCTATGATGTCAATTGCAGGCCTCTCTCATCTTCATAAGTGGGAGAACTTGTACAATTGGTGGCTGACTAAATACTTTTTCCCACACTGTATGTCTATGTGGACAAAAAGAATACAAAAAATGATGGTGCTTTAAAGGAAAAATTATAGAGCAAAAATTAAAATTGGATCCAACTTTCCAATACGTGGTAATCCCACACTGCAGATTATTCTAAAAAAAACCAAGCCATACTGAACTCACTTTCCCCAGATCCACTGGCGAGTCTTGCTACTTGTCTTGGTACCTCGCTTTACCTCCAAAGTTGACATCATTTTGCCAGCATTGCAGCAAATCAGTGAGCTCAGCAGCTTTAAGCAGGTCTGCCCATGTAGATGGAATGCACCGCTCAGAGCCACCAACTTCACTGATTGTGTTGCGTTCAATGATGTTGTGTTGTGGATGTGGTTGCAGCACACCAGGAACAGCAGTGAGACTCGTGTGTATGCCCGGTGAAGATGAGTACAGTGCAAAATGTTTCTTTGGAACCTGCAGTCAGAATTTAAATTTTTTTGAAGTGTAAACCCCTTTAGGCTGTGTGTCCACGATGAACTTTTGGTATTAGATGCTGCATATTTTCTCTGCACCAAAAATGTGGCGTCTTTACAGTTTCAGCAAATCGGATATCTTTTATAGAAATCTTCTGCCCATTGTTCATCTTTTTTTACTGAATATAAACTGATCTGTGGTGTGTGTTTCAAATCCAAAATTTCACTAGAAGGTGATCTGAGTTTTATGTGCAGATTTTCCTAATTGAATTAGATGTGGAAAATTCACAGGTAAAAAACACATATGCGTTTTTAATGTGTACCGCCCCGGAGCTCGGCCGGCTGCCGAGCCGCTCTGATCCGTGCTCGTCGGTGGGTGGCTCGAGCTCCTCACGGACCCAGGGGTCACGTCGCTCTGAAAGGGGGTTGGCTCTATACGTAGGGACTTCGGTGGGGAGGTCCACGGCCGGAGCCGCGTTTGTTTGTAGGGGATTTGAGTTTGTGACGCCACCCATGGGTTGTTGGGTTGTGGTGAATGGATGGACACCACCGCTGCCGTTGACTAGTCTCCCGGGGACTGTGTTGCGCAGCTTGGTGTTGACCCCTCCGTGGGTAGGGGGAATGATGGTCCCGGGGGCATGATTGAGGTACTAAGGCGGGGGAATGGATGGTGCTGGCGTGTCGGTGCGGTGCAGCGCGATGCGTGGCCTGAAGGCGCTATTGTACTCACTATTACAAACACGCTGGAGTCTCTGGTAAACCAAACAAGATGGTGAACAGTGCCCGCAGCCGGCTGCGCTTTTCCCCTTTTCAGGTTGGTGGTTTCCGCCTTTTTCCTGCACCTCACTTGTGTAGAAATGACGACTCCTATGCCTGAGCAACGGTAGTCCGCTCCCCAGCCTGGTGTGTGCTGGGAGAGCCCTTTTTGCCTGCAGACGCTGGCCCATCTGGTCTCTATGCCTGGGCGGTGGCTTTCTACCCTAATGGTTGGGCTGTTGTCTTCAGTCGGGTCTTAGGTGGGAAAGGGCCTAAAGTCCAGTCCTCAATCAGTTGATTTGACTCAGCCCAGTTGTTTCTGGCCCTCGTACTGGGTCTGAGTACCCCTCCTGGTGCTCCGGTTTCTAATCGGTTCCCCAGTTCGGTACTGGCGGGCCACTGCCCGTCCCCAGTGCCTACGGTTCCACCGGCTGTAATCCCAGCTCCTGCAGGCGGCCACCACTGACTGCCTCCTGGCCAGAGGTGACTGGGCTCCAACCCAGAGACCTGTTGTAGACTATGGCAGACCTGGTCACCGGTCTGCCCTTGAACTTCACTCCACTCTACTCCACTGTCCCACAACTCATCTACATCTACGGTTTTTCCCGCCTCCGGGCCTGTGAACTCAAAACATCAAACCCGGAGGGGGGTGACAAGGGTTTTGTAGTTTGGCTGATGTCACATAATTAAGGGGGGGAGGTGTTTGTTTAAGGGCCTACCTGTGACAACCTGGCTAGTCCAGGGCGTCACAAATGCGTTTCTGCTTCTCAAATGGAGCAACCCCATACAATATGAGATGGAGGACAGAACTCTAGTGGTCAAGCCTCAAATCATCAAAGTAACGGGTTAACCTAATTGGCATGTGAATCTAGTTGACTACCCAATCAGTTTTCCCCCTAAGCGTCAAGGAGGGTAAAATTTTACTCCGGTGATAGGACCCTTAAAGAGACTCAATGTGGGACCGCTGGAAGGGAAAGTAACCATCACAAATTTTATTGTAACATTGGCTGGGTTGTGCTGGAACTCACAGGATCAGTAGGACCTGAAGAAACCCAGTGTGAACTTAGACTGTGTCTGAACATGCTTTGTACTAAAAAACACCGGAGAGGCAAAAAGCGCAAATAGGGTCTTACCTAAGAAACAAAGAGAATCAGAGTAGGTAACAGGCACACATGAGGTAGATGTGAGAGTCACAACCACTATACACCTGTATAAGACGACTACCGAAGCACCCCTGGACTGATACGATGATGGGAAGGATGAAAAGGGAAACAAGATACTGCCATTGAAGACAACACCAATTCAAAAGTAAATGAATTTGTGATGTTTATTTGAACATGCCTTCTAAATCTGTCTTGTACTGGAAGATGTGCGCATGGTATCTGGAGTGTGAAATTATAACTGAGAATGAATCGTACAGTAAACTGTTGTTTAAAACAAGCTTTTGGTCTCCTTGTGAGTAGAAGTCTTCATCCAATCCTGGCCAGCCAATGTCAGTGGCAATATGCAGCCTGCATAGGTCCCCAGCTCTAACAATACACAACACAAATCAACACACTCAACCAGGACTAGTCATTCAATGTAGGGCATGGGGAGTCTAGAGTAAATCCCTCTCCCAATGTTCTGTCCGTAAGTGACTTGCAGGTATCCAAAGTGTATAGAAGAGCGTTATAAACATCACCTGATAATGATCCAGATTAGTGATGAGCGAACACTAAATTGCTTGAGTGTTCGTAACTCGAATCGAGCAGGTCAGACGATCGGATAGGCTTGATTTCAGTAACGAGTATAATGAAAATGATGTGGGGTCCCCCTATTTTTAATAACCACCCAAGGTAAAATAGACAGTTGCTGGGAAGGTTCATGATTATTAGCGTAAAAATACCAGCCCGCAGCCCCCCCCAGAATTGGAGTATCACATTAGATTAGCTCTTCCTGATTGCTCTTCAATGCTGAGCTCAGTGAGACCCAGCAACTCTCATGAGAGTTCTCGTCACTACCCAGCACCTGTGAATAGCTGTACTATACTGCTATTCACAGTCGCCAGAGCTGCACAAGAGGATCGTGGACTATAAGTAGGAACTTCATCGGAATATTTTTCATAATAAATTGGTGAATGCGGGATAGTGTGGGAAAGTCTTAACTCAAATAAATTATTTTTCCTGTGTATGTTTTTTTTATTACTGGTTTAGTAATGGGGGTGTCTGATAAATGCCTCTCCATGAATAGCACCTGAGATTGATTACAGGTGACATTACACAGCTGAAATCTACCCTAAAAAGTATTACCCTGGTTGAAACTGTGGCTGCTCTAATCCCCCTAGCCCTTTCTATCACCATATGAAAGCACATGATTCGGGTCCCTATAGCCTTATACGGGAATTGCAATACAGCCAGATATATGGAAATAACTCTGAGCCGGAGCTGAGTTTTTTAAAATAAAAAAAAAATCCAGTTTGACCCGCCGATTCCGTATATCTGTGTGTACGCCCATCACTACTCATCACTAATCCAAACAAATTGAAGAAAACCAACGTATAAGGCCTAAAATAAATAATATTTCTTTAGATACAATTAAAATACAAAAAAATTATATATATATATATATATATATATATATATATATATATATGGGACAGATGGAAAAAAAGGATATCTGCAGGGTCAGTCTACATAGATACAGTACAGACCAAAAGTTTGGACACACCTTCTCATTCAAAGAGTTTTCTTTATTTTCATGACTCTAAAAGTTATAGATTCACATTGAAGACATCAAAACTATGAATTAAAACATGTGGAATAAAATACTTAAAAAAGTGTGAAACAACTGAAAATATGTCTTATATTCTAGGTTCTTCAAAGTAGCCACCTTTTGCTTTCATTACTGCTTTGCACACTCTTGGCATTCTCTTGATGAGCTTCAAGAGGTAGTCACCGGAAATGGTTTTCCAACAGTCTTGAAGGAGTTCCCAGAGATGCTTACCACTTGTTGGCCCATTTGCCTTCAGTCTGCAGTCCAGCTCACCCGAAACCATCTCGATTGGGTTCAGGTCTGGTGACTCTGGAGGCCAGGTCATCTGGCGTAGCATCCCATCACTCTCCTTCTTAGTAAAATAGCCCTTACACAGCCTGGAGGTGTGTTTGGGGTCATTGTCCTGTTTAAAAATAAATGATGGTCCTACTAAACGCAAACCGGATAGAATAGCATGCCGCTGCAAGATGCTGTGGTAGCCATGATGGTTTAGTATGCCTTCAATTTTGAATAAATCCCCAACAGTGTCACCAGCAAAGCACCCCCACACCATGACACCTCCTCCTCCATGCTTCATGGTGGGAACCAGGCATGTAGAGTCCATCTGTTCACCTTTTCTACAAGGATCCACAGATCCCAAATTTGGACTCATCAGACCAAAGCACAGATTTCCGCTGGTCTTATGTCCATTCCTTGTGTTCTTTAGCCCAAACAAGTCTCTTCTGCTTGTTGCCTGTCCTTAGCAGTGATTTCCTAGGCGCTACTTTACCATGAACGCCTGCTGCACAAAGTCTCCTCTTAATAGTTGTTCTAGACATGAGAAGGTGTGTCCAAACTTTTGGTCCATACTGTGTGTGTGTGTATATATATATATATACATACTATGGTGATACAGGTATGAGGACTGGACAAAAGGAGATCATTTAGGCATTCAATAAATAAATAAATTACACTGTACATACAAAAAGGTATGATTAAGAATATATAATTGTAACTAAATGGTAAGATACAAAGAAAAAGCTAGGGATATAAATCCATATTGTACAAAAATTGCTAGAGTGTCAATAAATAAATTATTTTGTTTTAAATTATATAAATTATTGAACTATAATAAAATTTAAATGATCTATTTTAATTATGTAACATTAATTCCTTATAAAAGGATAAAGTGAAAAATAATAGCAGTTGGTATCTAGCTGGGTAGATTAAACTATGGTGCAGAGGCTGACAGGTATAACAATTGTAAACATCATGGTAAATAGGCAGAGCCAAATCAGCTGAGCACACAGAGTGTCATAAGATGCAGTGTGGCAAAAGGACTGATAGGTATAATTACTGCAGGTGTAAAAGTATTAGATGTGCATACCCCACAAGGCAGAATGAAAGTATTTATCAAGTGATAGTTTCAGCTGAATTATTACTGACATGTGAATGAATTCAGATGAGCTCCATCCAATCAAGCTGCCTCAACGTACGTTTCGTAACCCCATTTCCTCAGGAGGCATGACACATGTTTGATTTCCGGTCAGCATTAAAAATGGAGTCACAGAACTTTTCTCCTTGATGTGAAATTGTTTCACAGATTTCACTATGTTACAGAACAATATATATTCACTAATTGGCTGATAGTGTTGGTAACAGAGCCTTCTTCATCAATTGACTGAATAGAGTAGTACTGTAGATATCAGCAGACTGAGATTTAAGGTGTCCAAACACAATAGATAGCTCTCAGCCCAGTATCCGTTAGCTTTCAATGGGAAAGGGGCCAGCAAGTCCCCCCCCCATCCCGTCTGAGTTTAAATACAAACTACTCAATTATCTGTCAGGAGAGAATTGAGAAGCCTCCATACACATTATATAGTAGTCAGTGGGTTCTGTCAACTTTAACTCCTTCACTTCCGAGCCTGTTTTTACCTACCTGAGCAGGCCAAATTTTACAATTCTGACCAGTGTCACTTTATTTAGTAATAACTCTGGAAGGCTTCAATATTTCCCAGGGTTTCTGAGATTGTTTTTCATGAGACACTGTATTTCATGATAGTGGTAAATCTTGGTCGATTTGTGTTTATTTATGAAAATAAAAATTTGACAAAAAATGTGAATATTTGAATATTTATACCCTTAAACCAGATAGTTATATCACACAAAATCATTTATAAGTAACATATGCCTCGTGTCTACTTTACATCAGCACCATTTTTTAAACATATTTTTTTTCTTAGAAAGTTAGAAGGGTTAAAAGTTTATCAGCAATTTCTCATTTTTCAAACAAAATTTAGAAAACCATTTTTTTAGACACCACATCACATTTGAAGTAACTTTGAGGGTCCTGTGTGACAGAAAATATCCAAAAGTGACACGATGTAAAAAATGCACACTTCAAAGTGCTTAAAAAAACACTCAAGAACTTTATTAATCCTTTAGGTGCTTCACAGAAACTAAAGCAATGTTTCAGGAAAACTGAAAGTTTAACTTTTTCCCACAAAAATATTAATTTAGCCCCATATTTTTCATTTTTCCAGGGGTAACAGGCGATATAAACAATACCATATGATGTGCAATTTCTCCTGAGTACGGGGGTATATGTGGTAGAAAACTTCTGTTTGGGCATAAGACAAGGCTCAGAAAGGATAAACACTATTTTGAACTTTGAAGCGAAAAATTGGCTGGAAGATATAGCAGATGTCATCTCAAGTTTGCAGAACCACTGATTTGCGTAAATAGTGGAGACCCCCACAGGTCACCACATTTTGGAAACTAGACCCCTCAACAAATTTAACTAGAAGTGTGGAGAGCACCTTGAACCCACAGGTACATCACAGAATTTTATAACATGGAGTCGTAAAAATACATTTTTACCTCAAAAATATTACTTAAACCCCACATTTTTCATTTGCACAAGGATAACAAGAGAAAATGGATAATACAATTTGTTTTTAAACTTTTCCTGTGTACAGCGGCACCCCACATGTGATGGAAAACTACTTTTTGAGTGCATGGAATGGAAGGAGCAATATTTGAATTATGGAGAACCATTTTGGCTGGAATAGATAGCAGATGCCATGTGCCATTTGGATAACCCCTGATGTACCTACACAGTGGAAATCCCCACAAGTCACCTCCTTTTTGAAGCTACCCCCTTCAAGCAGTTTATCTAGATGTATTGTGAGCACCTTGAACCCACAGGTACTTTACAGAATTTTATAACTTTGAGCCTTGAAAATTAAAAAATACATTTTTAACGCAAAAAAATTGTTTTAACCCCCAAAGTTTTCATTTTTACAATGGTAACATTAGAAAATGGAGCATACAATTTGTTGCGGAATTTCTCATGAGTATGGTGATACTCCATATGTGGTGGAAAACTGCTTGGGGTCACGGCAGTGGCTCGAAGGGGAGTGCTATTTGAATTTTGGAGCTCAAAATTGGCTGGTATAGATGGCAGATGTCATGTCGCGTTTGTAGGGACACTGATGAGCCTAAATAGTGGAAACCCACCACATGTCACCCTATTTTAGCAGCTAGACACATGGAGTTTATCTAGCGGTGTGGTGAGCACTTTGACCCCATAGGTGCGTCACAGAGTTTTCTAACGTTGCGTCGTGAAAATGAAAAAAACATTTTTACCACAAAAATGATATTATAACCACATATTTTTAATTTTCGCAAGGATAATAGGAGAAAATGGAGCATACAGTTGTGCAATTTCTCTCGAGTACACAGATACTCCATGTGTGCATGGCAGGGCTCAGAAGAGAAAAAGCACTACTTGAATTTTGGAGTGCCATTTTGGCTGGAATAGATTGTGGATGCCATGTCCCATTTGAATATCCCCTGACATTCCAAAATAGCAGAATCCCCTCCCAAAAGTGAACTCATTCTACAAACCATACCTCTAAAGGAATTAATCTTGGGGTTTAGTGAGCAATTTTAACCCTCAGGTGATTAACGGAATCATATAACATTGGTCTGTGAAAATAAAAAATTAAACTTTTTTTCCACTAAAATTTTGCTTTGGCCACAAAATAATTTTCAAAAAGGGTAATAGAAGAAAATAGACACTAGAATTTGTTAAAACAAAATTTTCCTGAGTTCGCCAATACCCTATATGTGGTTGAAAACGTTTTTGAGGCACAGTGCAAAGCTCAGAATGGATGGCGTACCATATTGGAGTTCAGAGTTAGTTGGAATGGTTTGGGAATGCCCTGTCACATTGGCAGTGCCGGACGTGTCGGAAAAGCAGACTCACCATTTGACAAAATTTAGCAAACTACACTCTTAATGAATAAGTTGTGCAATGAGCATATTGGCACCCTAGGTGTGTCACCGGGTTTTATACCATTGGGCGGTGAAGAAAGAATAATTAAAATATTTTTCACTAAAATGTTGTTTTAGCTCCAAGTTTGTAATTTTTATAATGGTTAATGAAAGTAAAATGGAAAACACATTTTGTTGAGTAATTTTTCCTGAGGGGTGCCAATACCCTCCAAGTAATCTGGAACTACTTTTCACATTGGATTTCAGAATTTACTGGAATAGTTTGCAGATACCAGGTCCCTTTGACAAAGCCCCAGGTGCCCCCACAAGTTACACTATTTTGCAAACTTCATAAATTCATCTAGGGGTGCAGTGAGCATATTGACAACACAGATGTGTCATAGAATGTTATACTATTGGGGGGGTGAAGAAAAAAATCATTACATTTTTACCACTAAAATGTTGTTTTAGCCGCAAATTTTCAATTTTCATAAGGTGAATAGATAAAACAGGCACCATAATACAGTATGTTACAAAATTTCACATGAATGTAGCAATACCCCATATGTGACTGTACAGTACTGTTTGACCACATGGCAGGGCTTGGGGGAGAAGGAGCACCATTTGACTTTTGGAGCACAGATTTTCCTAAAGTAGTTTATAGACTCTATTTGCAGAACCCCATATTTTGTAAATTACGCCCCTCTATGAATTCAGTTACGGCTATAGGGATGATTTTGTCTCTGGAAAACACCCATGGAGTCAAACACAGTGAATATTGCAGTCTAAAACATTGTAATTAATTAATTTATGGGTTTAGTGAAGATTTTGTTTTTGGAAAACACTCATGGAATCAAATGAAGTCAATGTTGCAGTATTAAAATTTGCAAATAAGCCATTGTAGTGCCCAGTATATTGTAGTACCTGTACATTGGGCCCGGCTCCTGATTCTGTAAACTAAACAGAAGGAAGGGGGCATTTGAATTTGGGAGCATAAAGTTTGCTGGATTTCTTTTTTGTGGGGAACCAAAGCACTTATCTACAGCCTTTCTACTACCAGTAATCTGGAATCCCCTTTTTTTCTGTTATCAGATGATGGACCTAAGTGGGGACTTGTTTTTTTTGTGGGTTGAGTTGAATGCTATTGGTAGAAACTTTAAATGTTAAAGAATATTTTGTATCAATTCACATTTATCCTGTGCTCTATTCTTAGCACTTGCATCATGGTGTCCATCTACATCTATATCTATATATATATATATATTTATCTAAATACATTATTCAGGTAAAACGGATCTATTTACTAATGAGGCAGCAGAGTTAAGGGTGCTTTACACGCTGCGATAGCACCCGCCTACATCGCTGTTTCGTCATGGGGATGATCGCTGCCGTAGCGAACAATATCGCTACAGCAGCGTCACACGCACATACCTGCTTAGCGACGTTGCTAGAGACATCTAACAATCTCTCCTTTAAGGGGGCAGTTCGTTTCGGCATCACAGCGGCGTCACAAAGCGGCCGCCCAATAGCAGAGGAGGGGCGGAGATGAGCGTCCGGAACATGCCGCCCACCTACTTCCTTCCTCATTGCCGGTGAACGCAGGTAAGGAGATGTTCGTCGTTCCTGTGGCGGCACACATAGCGATGTGTGATGCCGCAGGAATGACGAACAACCAGCGGCATACACCACCAATGATATTATGAAAAGGAGCGACGTGTCAACGATCAACGATTTTTGACATTTTTGCGATCGTTGATCGTCGCTCCTTTTAGTCACAAACAACGATATCGCTAATGGCGCCGGATGTGCGTCACGAACACCGTGACCCCGACGATATATCGTTAGCGATATCATTGTGTGTAAAGTACCCTTTACTCCAGACCCCGTTTTGGCCTCTGTGCATCCGTGCTCTTCTTTTCAAAGGTGCACAAAACTGTTGTTGACCGCAAAAAGATGGAAAACCCCAGACCACAGGCCAGACGGAAGCTCAAAGTGACTCCATCTGCCTCATTACAGTGAATTTTCCATTGAGAATTTTGTCTGAATCATGGTTTTCAGAAATTCACATATAATCCCTAGTGTAAGCGCTCAGCGTTGAGCGCAGGATAAATATGAGCAGTCTTAGGCCCCCTTCACACGTCCGTGAAAAACACGCACGTGTGTTACGGGCCGTTTTTCGGGTCCGTGTCCCGTTTTTGTGTCCGTTTTTATGGTCCGTGTGGCACCTGTGTGAATTGCGCATGCTAGCCGTGTTTGTGTGCAGAACGTCCGTGTGTGCGTGTGGAATTAACGAGTATGTGTACGTGTAATGTCCGTGTGTAATGTCCGTGTGTGTGATGCACAATGTCGTTTATAAATGTCGGCTGACAGCAGACAGAGTTGCGCAATGAGAATGAACTCGGGTGAACTTCACCCGACTTCATCCTCATACCGCGGCTCTGTCTGTGTCGAGTACTGATTAGCGGTCACCTGTGAAGGATTCACCGGTGACCGCTAATCCCCCGATTGACTGAAGTGTCCCCCCCTCTCTCATACTCACCGATCCCCGATCACCGGCGCTGCACGGCATTCACACGGCTGCGGCGGCTTTTACTATTTTGAAAAAGCCGGCCGCTCATTAAACAATCTCCTATTCCCTGCTTTCCCCGCCCACCGGCGCCTATGATTGGTTACAGTGAGACACGCCCCCACGCTGAGTGACAGGTGTCACACTGCACCCAATCACAGCAGCCGGTGGGCGTGTCTATACTGTGCAGTAAAATAAATAAATAAATAATTAAAAAAAAACGGCGTGCGGTTCCCCCCAATTTAAAAGCCAGCCAGATAAAGCCATACGGCTGAAGGCTGGTATTCTCAGGATGGGGAGCTCCACGTTATGGGGAGCCCCCCACCCTAACAATATCAGTCAGCAGCCGCCCAGAATTGCCGCATACATTATATGCGACAGTTCTGGGGCTGTACCCGGCTCTTCCCGATTTGCCCTGGTGCCGTTGGCAAATCGGGGTAATAAGGAGTTATTGGCAGCCCATAGCTGCCAATAAGTCCTAGATTAATCATGTCAGGCGTCTATGAGACACCTTCCATGATTAATCTGTAAGTTACAGTAAAAAAACACACACACCCGAAAAAATCCTTTATTTGAAATAAAAAACACACACAAATTCCCTCATTACCAATTTATTAACCCCGACAAACCCTCCATGTCCGGCGTACTCCACAGTCCTCCAGCGTCGCTTCCAGCGCTGCTGCATGGAGGTGACAGGAGCAGCAGAAGACACCGCCGCTCCGGTCACCTCCACACAGCAAATGAGATGAGTAGCGCGATCAGCTGCTGTCAGTCAGGTAACTCGCGGCCACCGCTGGATCCAGCGGTGGCCGCGGGTAACCTCAGTGACAGCAGCTGATCGCGCTACTCATCTCATTTGCTGTGTGGAGGTGACCGGAGCGGCGGTGTCTTCTGCTGCTCCTGTCACCTCCATGCAGCAGAGCTGGACGCGACTCTGGAGGTCCGTGGAGTACGCCGGACATGGAGGGTTTGTCGGGGTTAATAAATTGGTAATGAGGGAATTTGTGTGTGTTTTTTATTTCAAATAAAGGATTTTTTCGGGTGTGTGTGTTTTTTTACTGTAACTTACAGATTAATCATGGAAGGTGTCTCATAGACGCCTGACATGATTAATCTAGGACTTATTGGCAGCTATGGGCTGCCAATAACTCCTTATTACCCCGATTTGCCAACGGCACCAGGGCAAATCGGGAAGAGCCGGGTACAGCCCCAGAACTGTCGCATATAATGTATGCGGCAATTCTGGGCGGCTGCTGACTGATATTGTTAGGGTGGGGGGCTCCCCATAACGTGGAGCTCCCCATCCTGAGAATACCAGCCTTCAGCCGTATGGCTTTATCTGGCTGGCTTTTAAATTGGGGGGAACCGCACGCCGTTTTTTTTTAATTATTTATTTATTTATTTTACTGCACAGTATAGACACGCCCACCGGCTGCTGTGATTGGGTGCAGTGTGACACCTGTCACTCAGCGTGGGGGCGTGTCTCACTGTAACCAATCATAGGCGCCGGTGGGCGGGGAAAGCAGGGAATACGAGATTGTTTAATGGGCGGCCGGCTTTTTCAAAATAGTAAAAGCCGCCGCAGCAGTGTGAATGCCGTGCAGCGCTGCGCCGGAGATCGGGGAACGGTAAGTATGAGAGAGGGGGGGAAACTGACCGACAGACTGTGAGAGAGGGACAGACAGACAGAGAGACCGACAGAGAGACAGAGAGACTGACCGACGGACTCAGGGAGATTGACCGACATACACAGAAATAGAAAGAATAGCCGACATCACTAGAAATAAAAACACCAAACGGACACGGACTATAGGTATATGCATACGTGTTTACTAACGTGTGTGCACATACCCATAGACTTTCATTGTGTCCACGTGTGCGTGCTCCGTGCAGATAACGGACATGCATCCGTGCCAAACGCAAACACATACGGATCACGGACACGCACACACGGACATAATGAAATAACGGACGTGTGACCACAATCATAGATTAACATTGGTGCACGTTTGGCCGTGTCTCCGGTATATACGGAAACGGACCAAACACGCACGTGTATCACGGACGTGTGAAGGGGGCCTTACTGTGATCTTTGGGATGTAGAATGAACAAATCAACAGCACTGCTTTATTTCTTTTCACCTTGTAGTCTAAGTGATAAGGCATATTTATTTCTCAGGTCAGTACTATGACAGTGATACCAGATTTATATTTTTTTAGGGGTTTGGCTACTCTCACAAAGAACTTTTTTTTTACACAATAAAGGTGACGCACCCCAGGCCTTTGGGGTACTCGGTCCCGGGCTGTATATTATGGGGAAAGGTCATTGGGTGGCTGTTGCCTGGTTCCGTGACCCTGGGGGTCGTTTAAAAGGAGTTTTGTATAAGGGAAGAATAAAAATAAAAAAATGGTTTTCGTGATGTCACTTGCGGTATTTGGCTATATGGGGAAAGCCGCCGATGCAAAGTCTCTCAGTAATTCAGGATTTTTTTGTTGTTGTTTTTTTATTACATTGTTCACCTTCTCATAAGTGATAAGACTGATTTATTCTTCAGGTAAGTAAAAATATAGCAATACCACACATTTTTCTTATTTTTTTGCAGCAATTACACAATTATTATTATATATTATTATAGCTCCATTTATTCCATGGCGCTTTACAAGTGAAAGAGGGTATATGTACAACAATCATTAACAGTACAAAACAGACTGGTATAGGAGGAGAGAGGACTCTGCCCGCGAGGGCTCACAGTCTATAGGGAATGGGTGATGGTACAATAGGTAAGGACAGAGCTGGTTGCACAGTGGTGTACTGGACTGAGGGTTATTGTAGGTTGTAGGCTTGTTGGAAGAGATGGGACTTAAGGTTCCTCTTGAAGCTTTCCACGATAGGGGAGAGGCTGATATGCTGAGGTAGAGCATTCCAAAGTATGGGGGATGCACGAGAGAAATCTTGTACGCGATTGTGGGAAGAGGAGATAAGAGAGGAGTAGAGAAGGAGATCTTTTGAGGATCTGAGGTTGCGTGCAGGTAGGTACCGGGAGACTAGGTCACAAATGTAAGGAGGAGACAGGTTGTGAATGGCTTTGTATGTCATGGTTAATGTTTTGAACTGAAGTTGTTGGGCGATGGGAAGCCAGTGAAGGGATTGGCAGAGTGACGAGGCTGGGGAATAGCAAGGGGAGAGGTGGATTAGGCGGGCCGCAGAGTTTAAGATAGAGTGGAGGGGTGCAAGAGTGTTGAAAGGGAGGCCAGAGAGCAGGAGGTTGCAGTAGTCGAGGCGGGAGATGATGAGGGCATGCACTAATGTTTTTGCTGATTCTTGGTTAAGGAAAGCACGGATTCGGGAAATATTTTTGAGTTGTAGTCTGCATGAGGTGAAGAGGGCTTGGATGTGTGGCTTGAAGGCTAGAGGAGAGTCGAGGGTTACTCCAAGGCAACGAGCTTGTGAGACTGGCGAGAGTGAGAAACCATCAAGTTTGATGGAAAGGCTTGTTGGAGGAGATGAGTGAAGAGGAGGAAAGACAATGAACTCTGTTTTATCCATGTTAAGCTTTAGGAATCGCGCAGAGATTATAAAAATATTATAGAAAAAAAAATTGTTTTTGCGTTGTTGTATGCTGAGAACAATATCTTTTTAATTTTTTTTCTGACAGCACTTTATGGCAGATTGCTTTTTGCAGGACAAGCTGACGTTTTCAGCTTTTTTTTATTTACATATAACTTTTTATTGAATTTTATTCCACATTGTTATGATAAAAAGAAACAGTTTTTGCTATGTTTTTTATTTATTTTTTTTATAGTGTTTACTGAAGGGGTTAACCAGTGTGACAGTTTTATAAATTGGTTGTTCCTGATGAGTCTATACCAAATATGTGTTCTTTTTTTGTTTATTTTTGTTTTTGTTTTTAATAGACATATTTATTGGTATAATATTTTTTTCATTTTTTTTTCTTTATTTTCTGTTTTTTTTATAATTTTATTTTCACTTTTTTACTTATTTCCTATATGGAACACTAAAGTTTATTAGTCTGATTGCTGGAATAATGTATTGCAATTCAGTAGCATTGCAATAGTCAGTGTGATACTGACTAAAGCCTCTTAGACCATGCTGGACAGAGTTGAGTCTTGAACTCTCCGACACGTAGGGAGACTGAAAGTCAACTTATGCCCATTACCTTGAGCTGTAAGCTACTTGGGGCATGTCTATTAAGGTTCTGTCCTTCTGAACCTTCTGCCTGTGGGCCACTCTGTTGAAAGGTCGGTATCACCTTATGTGTCTTGGTCAGTACTTTGGGACACAATAATTCAGATCAGCCTCCTTTCTTCTTCACTTGACACAGGTCACCCTACTGCATGAGGACTTGATAGCGTTCAGACTATAGGTCCTTTCTTATGACACACTGGGTTCTAGATGACTTTCTGGAAGGAAACCATCTCTTTCACTAATAATCTAACCCCTCCTATTGTGGGCTAATCACAACTCTTAACTGTTTATTATCCTACAGTATGGTAACCACACATAAAGTCCTGTAGAACATTACATATTACATCACTTTTTACATATCACATTATTTACAAAGAAGTTGGACAAAATTCACATGACATTACGTAACGGAATTGTTGTCTTCTAGGAAAGGAAAGCAACAGGAACCAGGCAATCTCCTTGCAATGATATCACAAGTCCTAAGACCCCAGGATGCCATGTTAAGGAAGCTGTACACAGAAGTGAAGACTACAACAGAGTACCAGACTAGACACCGGTCCAGACCACAAATAACTTTTTGTTCAATTCCAAGGTGGGTAGGCTTTGCCATATACAACCTCTTGGGCCCCAATGAAGATCTGTAGCACATGAGTTTGGAGGATATGTAAGAGTGGTGTACTGTTGTTGTCGCATTCTTACCCCTGAAGTCACCAATAGAGATGAGCGAACCGGTCGCGAATCGGCTCGAGCTTGGTTCGTCGAACGGAGATCGCGTTTGAGTTCGGTTTGGCGAACCGGTTCGACCAACCACTCGAACCCCATAGGAAATAATGGGAGGCAATCACAAACACATAAAAACACCTAGAAAACACCCTCAAAGGTGTCCAAAAGGTGACAAACAACTCACAACACAAACACATGGGAAAGTGACAAGAACAAAGTCTCATGCGAAAACAAAACAGCGTTACAAGGAAAAAGAGGACGAGACACAGATATAGGCATGGCATGCCCTTCTAAAATCATGTAAAACACCGCAAGGTGACTCCAAGCGGAGTCTCCCTTTTTTCCAAAAATTGGGCCACACAGACACCCATTCAGTGGCAGCACTTGTGCCCCAGTTGTACACTTCACAGGTAGATTTGCATCAAGCACATTCAAAAATACGCCATCCTTAACCGTCCCCAGGATGACACCGGGGTAGGTAGCAAAGTCTTTGCTGAACCATGACTTGTTCATCTTGGCTCCTTTTTAAAAACACAGCAAGGGTTACTCCAAGCAGAGTCTCCCTTTTTTTCAAAAAATTGGGCCACACAGACACCCCTTCAGTGCCAGCACTTGTGCCCCAGTTGTACACTTCACAGGTAGATTTGCATCAAGCACATTCAAAAATACGCCATCCTTAACCGTCCCCAGGATGACACCGGGGTAGGTAGCAAAGTCTTTGCTGAACCATGACTTGTTCATCTTGGCTCCTTTTTAAAAACACAGCAAGGGTTACTCCAAGCAGAGTCTCCCTTTTTTCCAAAAATTGGGCCACATAGACACCCTTTCAGTGGCAGCAGTTGTGCCCCAGTTGTAAACTTGACAGGTACATTAGCATCAAGCACATTCCAAATCCACAAGCCTTTATTCTCCACAGGATGACACAGGGGTAGTAAAGTCCTTGCAGATCCATGACTTGTTCATCTTGATGAACGTTAGTCTGTCCACATTGTCAGTGGACAGACGCGTGCGCTTATCTGTCAGCACACATCCAGCAGCACTGAAGACACGTTCTGAGACAATGCTGGCAGCTGGACACGACAAGATCTCCAAGGCGTAAGTGGAGAGCTCAGGCCATTTTTCAAGATTTGAAGCCCAAAATGAGCAAGGCTCCATTTGCAAAGTCATGGCATCGATGTTCATTTGGAGATACTCCTGTATCATCCTCTCCAGCCGTTGACTATGTGTCAGACTTCTTGTCTCTGGTGGCCTTGCAAAGGATGGTCTAAAACAATTATGAAACGATTCAATAAAATTGCTGTTACCAGCACCAGATACAGTGCTGCTGATACAGTTAGACTGTTGATGACGAGACCGTCCCATGTTTGTCAAGTTACAACTGGGAGATTCACTCCGTGCACCACGGTGGTTTGGTGGAAAAGCCGAGCTAAGATCGAGTAACAGCTTCTGCTGATACTCCTGCATACGTGCATCCCTTTCTATGGCTGGAATTATGTCAAAAAATTTGGACTTGTACTGGGGATCTAATAGTGTGGCAAGCCAATAGTCATCATCACTTCTAATTTTGACAATATGAGTGTCATGTTATAGATAGTGCAGCAAGAAGGCGCTCATGTGTCTTGCGCAGCCATGCGGACCAGGTCCGCGCTGTGTTTGTGGCATAGAGGTGCTAACCATTCTTTCTTCCTCTGACGTCTCCCCCCAACCTCTTTCAACTGAAATTTGACCAAGGTCTTCCTCATCCGCTGAGTCTTCCATGTCTATGGACAGTTCGTCCTCCATTTCTTCATGTTCTCCTGCACCTTCCTCAACATTTTGCCTGCTACCATGCGCCCTTGTTGATCCCTGTCCCCCATGGTCCCATGCCTGCCGCCTTGGTGATGATGAACATCTGGATCTTGGTGATGTTGTTGTCCCTTGCGCATATGAATCCTCCTGTACTTCCTCCCCTTCCTGTTGTCCCACCCCCTGACTCCGAATAGTGTTTAGCTTGTGCTCCAGCATGTAAATGACTGGAATTGTCATGCTGGTAATGGCATTGTCAGCACTAAACATATTCGTAGCCATATCGAAACTGTGCAGAAGGGTGCATAGGTCCTTGATCTGAGACCACTCCATGAGGGTGATCTGCCCCACCTCTGCATCTCATTGGCCCAGGCTATACGTCATGACGTATTGCAGCAGTGCTCGGCAGTGCTGCCACAGTCGCTGTAACATGTGGAGAGTCGAATTCCAGCGTGTCGGCACATCGCAATTCAGGCGATGAACCGGCAGACCGAAAGACTTCTGGAGCGATGCAAGTTGCTCGGCTGCGGCGGTTGAACGGCGGAAGTGAGCAGACAGTTTTCGTGCCCTGTGCAGAAGGCCATCTAGGCCGGGATAGTGTGTTAAAAATTGCTGGACAACAAGGTTCAACACGTGAGCCATACAAGGCACGTGTGTCACCTTGCCCAGGTGAAGGGCCGCACCCAGGTTTGCAGCATTGTCGCACACGGCCTTACCTGGCTGCAGGTTGAGTGGAGACAACCATTTACCAAACTCAGTCTCCAGAGCTGCCCACAACTCAGCCGCTGTGTGACTCTTATTTCCAAGACATTTAAAGATAAAGACCGCCTGATGCCGTTACGCTCTGCTGTCAGCATAGTAATGAGGTGTGCGGGATTCCTTGTGCGCAGTTACAACACTGGTGGCCTGACCAGGCAGGCTTGGGGCGGAGGTGGAGGACGCAGACGAGGTTGAGGAGGCAGAAGCAGTAGAGGAACTTGGACAGACAGAGGATTGACGCACAAGTCGTGGGGATGGCAAGACTTCTGCAGCAGACCCTTCACCATCTATCACCATAGTTACCCAGTGCCCAGTCAGCGACATGTAACGTCCCTGTCCATGCTTACTGGTCCAAGTATCGGTGGTGAAATGCACCCGTTCACACACACAGTTTCTCAAGGAAGCAGTGATGTTGTGTGCGACATGCTGGTGTAGCGCAGGCACACCTTTCTTAGAGAAGTAGTGGCGACTGGGCATCTGGTACTGGGGCACAGCGACGGACATAAGGTCTCAAAAATCCTGTGTGTCCACCAGGCGGAAAGGCAGCATTTCGGTAGCCAAGAGCTTACAGAGGGATAAAGTCAACCTCCTAGCTTTGTCATGGGTCGGAGAAAATGACCTTTTATTTGTCCACATCTGAGGGACAGAGATCTGGCTGCCGTGTGGAGACGGTGGTGAGTAGTGTGTCCCTGGAAAAATGCAGGTTTGCGAGGAAAGTGCAGTCGGAGACATGATGTTGCCTTCATCCAAAGCTGGTGCTGTCGATGTCTGATAGAGCTGTACACCCGCACTTGTTTCACCTTCCAAACCAACTGACGACCTACCAAGCAAACTGCCAGTTGTGGTTACAGTGGGGGAAGTGCGTGGAATACCAGGTGTGACAGCTGTCCCCACAGTCCTAGAAGATGAAGAGCGCGCGGATGCACTGGAAGGGGCAGGTGGTGGATGGTCTGCTATGCTAGGCCGCATTGCAGCACGGTGAGCTTCCCACTGGGACATATGATATTTATTCATGTGACGATTCATGGAAGAAGTTGTCAAACTGCTGAGGTTTTGTCTCTACTTACAGAGTCCCGACAAATTTTACAGATCACATGATTTGGGAGATCCTTTGCAAGGTCAAAAAAGGACCAGGCTAGGCAAGGCTTAGAGGACATGTGAACTGCTGAGCCACCCCAACTAGTGCTCAGAGGCAGAGTGGTGGCTGAGGATGCAGTTGTAGAAGTGCTACCAGTACTCCTCCTCTGTCCAGGAAGGCATAAGGTAACTTTGTCGTCAGTTGCATCCTCCTCCACCGCCTCTGTTGACCTCCTCGAGTGCCTGACTGTGGGTTGACAGTAGGTGGGATCTAGAACTTCCTCATCAAGCGTTGTGTTTCACTCCCCTCACCCTCAGACCTAGCCTCTTCCTGCCCTGACAAAATATTTAAGTTGTCATCCCAATCTGGTATCTGCGTCTCATCGTCATCAGTATGTTCCTCATTGTCTCTACCAACAGGTAATACAGTTTGTGAATAAGGGTCAACATTATGCTCCGAAAATTGGTCATCACAGCCTGAATCTGAGTCACAAAGGTTCTGGGCATCACTGCAGACCATTTCCTGGTCTGTACTCACTGTAGCTTGGGAGCATACCTCTGATTCCCAGGCTATAGTGTGACTGAATAGCTAGGCAGACTCAGCCATCTCTGTTCCACCATACTGTGCAGGGCGGATGGAGATTTGAGAGCTGGGAGAAAGCAAGTGTGATTGGGATGACAACTCAGAGGACTGTTTTTTTTTGGATGCGGTAGTTGAGGTGGAGGAGAGGGCACTTGTTGGAGCACTTGAGATTCATGCAAGCATGTGCTTTTTTTGTGCATCATCTACCTTTGTTACAGTTGTTCGGGTCCGTAAAAAAGGGAGCACATCAGATTGTCCACAGAAAGTAGCAGACATCTTACTTTTGCTGGAAGATGGCCTATCTTCAGCAGATGTTAATGTAGCTTTGCCACCTTCCCCACAGACAAAAACTTTTTTTCATTTTCCAACAAGCCTGTTCCCCTTTCCACCAGCATCTGTCATTTTGCCACTTATTTTGATAGCGACAAGATTGTCCACTTAAAATGTGGTAGTAAAAATTGAGAGGTGGTGTAGATTGCAGAGGTGGTCTAGCTTTATTGACAGCTGAAGAAACAAGACTGACTATCCCTGACAATGCAACTATGGCCCTTAAACTGGCAGCACAGTTTTCTATTATAATAGCTTAGTAAAAATGTGCAGGAGGGTGGAATGCAGAGATGCTGGAAATTGCTTGGCACCAGTGGGACACTAATGGAGTACAGCAGCCACTTTTTGGATGCCACTAAGTTTCAGCACTGTTTGCTATTAAAGTAGCTTAGTAAAAATGTGCAGGAGGGTGGAATGCAGAGGTGCTGGAAATTGCTTGACACCAGTGGGACACTAATGGAGTACAGCAGCCACTTATTGGATGCCACTTAGTTTCAGCACTGTTTGCTATTAAAATAGCTTAGTAAAAATGTGCAGGAGGGTGGAATGCAGAGGTGCTGGAAATTGCTTGGCACCAGTGCTACACTAATGGAGTACAGCAGCCACTTTTTGGATGCCACTAAGTTTCAGCACTGTTTCCTATTAAAATAGATTAGTAAAAATGTGCACGAGGGTAGAATGCTGAGGTGCTGGAAATTGCTTGGCACCAGTGGGACACTAATGTAGTACAGCAGCCACTTTTTGGATGGCACTAACTGGCAGCACTTTTTGCAATTAAAATGTCTTTGCAAAAATGTGCATGAGGGGAGAATGCAGAGGTGGTGGAACTTGCTTGGCACAAATGGGACCCTAATGTAGTCTAGCAGACACTTTGTGGATGGCACTAGATGGCAGCACTCTTTGCTAGTAAAATGGCTTTGCAAAAAAGGGCAGCAGGGTACAGTGGCTGGGTTGTGGGTCAGTGTAGAGGAAAGGAAGCCTCACTTTCTATCCCTCCTAATGGTAAAATGCAGCAAGGAAGTCCCTGACCTTAGGTACACAGACGCTGTTATCTGAAACTGTATACAGCGTTTCCACGGACCTGACTGTCACCTATGGCTCTGAGCCTGAGGAAATGAGCCCTCAAAAGGGCTGAAATAAACTTTTGTCCCTAATCTGTAGAGCGCTGTGTGTATAGCGTACACAGCAGGATCGGCGGCAGCAGCTGCATGAGCGGTGACTGTCACCCAGACGTAGAAGGCAGATAATGACGTCCTGAGGAAAAATGGCCGTATTTATAATGCAAGGACATGTGACATTCACAGCCTATGACACATGCCTTTGCTTGTCTGGAAAAAGTCCACTTAGCCGTGTGTGTGTCTGGGATTGGCTGATATGCTGGCCTGCCCCACTACACGCACGCTTAGAAAAAAAAGAAAAAATGGCGATCGGCATTTTCTCAGCACCACAGATCTAAAACCCGTCCCCCCCCCGCACACTATACGCTGAAATTTGATAATAGTGTGAATCACAGAGTGACTCACACTATTACAGTGAAAAGCCAGCTAGTAATTAGCTAGGCTTTTTGCTGATAGAACCGTTCTCAAATGTAACTCGAGCTGCCAAACTTTTAGCAAAAAGCTCGAGTTATTTTTCTATCTAGAACACCCCCCAAAATCATTCGAACCTCGAACTGGCGAACCGCGAACCATGAACAGCGCTCAACTCTAGTCACCAATCGCGTCATTGTGTTGTTATGTGAACAATATCGTGCGTCTTTTGTAAATATTAGAAACAAAATTCTCAGATTCAAGCCAACCATAATATCACCTGGATAGCCTTGGTGCAACTAAGCCGGTGTATGCATTACTCAAATAAACATATTCAAGACAAGAGAAACTGAGTAATATGTGCAAATGTAGACAATTTTATTTAGAAAATCACATAAAGACAAATAATGAAAAATCTAGAAACACCCACAGGAGAGTGGGAAAAAGGGGGGGATGATGAAAAGGTTAATAGGCAGAAAGGTCCCCTATAGATGTGCGATATGAATACAAAAAAAAAAAAAAACAGGACCCAGTATTCCCCAAAAGAAGAAGGAAAATGCAGGCACAATGAATGCAAGAGGAAAAATCCCATGTGACGCATATTATGCTGGGAGCTGGTTTTCAGAGCAAGTATGTTAATAGATATAATAAGGAGACCATATTTACCTAAAGTGCAAGTGCAAAAGTGTATGAATCAAAACTACTCCTAGGCCATCAGAGACCCCCCCCAAGAAAGGACCAAAGGACCGCCAATGCGCGTTTCTCAGGGGTATTCACGCTTCTTCAGGGAAGAAATCCTGTAAATAAGAAACCTTGTAAATATTGCATAATGTGAATTGGAATTTAATGTGATGTATTGTAATATATTCCTTATTAATGTATAAAGTAAGATACTGTGTATGGTATGTAATATATATGATAATATGAGGGAACAGCATTTGTTTAGGAACTTATCAGACTATAGGTTAACCAATAGTTAAGAATTGGGATGGGAGGAGAGTTAGTTGATAGGGTTAATGACAGTCCATTCTAGAAGAGTCAGTTGAGTAGATTGAAAATCTAGTGACCAGCGTCGGACTGGCTACTGGAGGAATCTCCAGTAATACCAGGCATGGCTGCAATTACCTGCATTGAACTCTGGAGCTCTCACCTGAGCTCCGGAGTGCAGCCTGGACTGAACCGCGAGCACCGAGTGATTGCTTCCCCGGCGATTGCGGTTCAGTTCATGACAGCTGCAGACTGGCCGGGCTGCACTCCGGAGCTGTCACCTAAGCTCCGGATTGCAGTCTGGCCTGTCTGCAGCTGTCATGAACTGAACCGCAATAGCCGGGGAATCAATCATTCGGCACTCGTGGTTCAGTCCTGCAAACCCTGAGTTCATTCCGGGCTGCACTCCGGAGCTCAGGTGAGAGCTCCGGAGTTCAGTGCAGGTAACCATGGCCAGGCCTGGTATTATTGGAGATTCCTCCGGTAGCCAGTCCGACGCTGCTAGTGAGCATTAGTAACGGACATATAGTCAGTCGGTCATGAAGGTTACATACAGTGGGAGGCTTGTGGCAGCACAGGAAGGAAAGGAGAATGGGGCAAAATAGCATGAACCCTAAGGGGTGCTTCACACACAGCGAGCTCACTGCCGAGATCGCTGCTGAGTCACGCTTTTTGTGACGCAGCAGTGACCTCATTAGCGATCTCGCTGTGTGTGACAATGAGCAGCGATCTGGCCCCTGCTGCGAGATCGCTGCTCGTTACACACAGCCCTGGTTCGTTTTCTTCAAAGGCGCTCTCCCACTGTGACACACAGATCGCTGTGTGTGACAGCGAGAGAGCGACAAATGAAGTGAGCAGGGAGCAGGAGCCGGCATCTGACAGCTGAGGTAAGCTTGTAACCAAGATAAACATCGGGTAACCAAGGTGGTTACTCGATATTTACCTTAGTTACCAGCCTCTGCAGCTCTCACGCTGCCTGTGCTGCCGGCTCCGGCTCGCTGCACATGTAGCTGCTGTACACATCGGGTTAATTAACCCGATGTGTACAGCAGCTAGGAGAGCAAGGAGCCAGCGCTAAGCAGTGTGCGCGGCTCCCTGCTCTCTGCACATGTAGCTGCATTACACATCGGGTTAATTAACCCGATGTGTACTGTAGCTAGGAGAGCAAGGAGCCAGCGCTCAGTGTGCGCGGCTCCCTGCTCCCTGCACACACAGCTAAGCGGTGTGCGCTGGTAACTAAGGTAAACATCGGGTAACCATACCCGATGTTTACCTTAGTTACCAGTCTCCGCAGCTTCCAGACGGCGGCTCCGTGCAAGCACAGCGTCGCTTGCACGTTGCTGCTGGCTGGGGGCTGTTCACTGGTCGCTGGTGAGATCTGCCTGTTTGACAGCTCACCAGCGACCATGTAGCGATGCAGCAGTGATCCTGACCAGGTCAGATCGCTGGTCGGATCGCTGCTGCATCGCTAAGTGTGAAGGTACCCTAAGGGGCACTTTGCACACTGCGACATCGCAGGTGCGATGTCGGTGGGGTCAAATTGAAAATGACGCACTTCCGGCATCGCATGCGACATCGCAGTGTGTAAAGGCTGGATGATACGATTAACGAGCGCAAAAGCGTCGTAATCGTATCATCGGTACAGCGTCGGCGTAATCCATAATTACGCTGACGCAATGGTCCGATGTTGTTCCTCGCTCCTGCGGCAGCACACATCGCTGTTTGTGAAGTCGCAGGAGCGAGGAACATCTCCTACCGGCCTCACTGCGGCTTCCGTAGGATATGCAGAAGGAAGGAGGTGGGCAGGATGTTTACATCCTGCTCATCTCCGCCCCTCCGCTCTGATTGGCCGCCTGCCGTGTGACGTCGCAGTGACGCCGCACGACCCGCCCCCTTAACAAGGAGGCGGGTCGCCGGCCACAGGGACGTCGCACGGCAGGTGAGTGTGTGTGTGAAGCTGGCGTAGCGATAACTTTCGCTACGCCAGCTATCACCACATATCGCTGCTGTGACGGGGGCGGGGACTATCGCACTCGGCATCGCAGCATCGGCCTGCGATGTCGTAGTGTGCAAACCCCGCCTAAGTGTTGACTGAGACAAGAAGAGAAAACAACACTGAAGCAAGAGATTAATCCTTAAAAGGAGTGGCCCCAGACAATAGGAGCCAGAGGACAGGAATCTATTAGCCAGGCCCCATAACCTTCAAGGTAATGGGTTATCTTTATTGGCCTGTCAACTTAGTCAACTAACCTAGCGGTTTCCCCCCAAGCGTCTAGAGCGCAAGACTTTGCTCTGGTCTTGATAGGACTGGATGTGGAACTCCAGAAAGGGAAGGTGATCATTACGAACTGTACTGTAGCATTGGGCTAAGTTGTGCTGGGACTTATAGGACCAGTAAGATGTGAAGCACCCAGTGGTAACTGAGACTGTTTATGAACATGGCTTGTATAATTGAAAGATGCTGGAAGATATGTGCCCACTATCTGATGTAAAGTTTGCTGAGAATGAACTGCTAAGTAAAGTACTGATGTTTAAAAAGGACTGTCTGTCTTGTGATGAAAATGAGTTGTCTTCTGGTCCTGGCTAGCCAGCATTAGCCTGTTCCAGGCCCACACAATACAAGTCCACACACCCAGCCAGGACCAGGTAGTTCATGTATCGCTCCATGGGCGTCCAGAGTCAATCCCTCTTCCACGACTACTGCCCTACAACACTCTACAGATACAACACAGAATTGCCAGTGAAAGGATTTTAAAATGTGATTTATATAAGATTAGCATTGACCAGAGAATGGATATTCTATGACAAAGGATATCTTTTTAGACCTCTAAGTAATTATAAAAAGTCACGGCAGAGTTAGGCTGCTTTCACACATCAGTTTTTTTGCATCAGGCACAATCTGGCTCAAAAATCTATGCAACGGATGCGGCGAAAAAAATGGATCTGTTGCATAAGTTTTTCCATGCGGCCCATCCGTTTTTTGATGGATCCGGTTTAATACTGAGCATGCGTAGTTCAAAAAAACGCATCCGGCCGCCGGATGCGTTTTTTTGCCGCAAGTGTCCCTAGACTTGCATTGTAAATCGCATCGCATTGCGTCGGATGCGGCGCAAAGCGGTTTTTCGCCGCAGACAAAAAGCGCTGCAAGCAATGTTCCATCTGGCCGCCGCATTGGCTAAATATGCCGCATCCGGCAAAAACTGGACGCAACGCAAGGCCATGCGGCACAATCCGACGCTAATGCAAGTCTATGAGGGAAAAAAACGCATCCGGCGGCAAAAAAAAAGATGCGTTTTTTCTGCAAAGCGCCGGATTGTGCCTGATTGTAAAAAACTGATGTGTGAAAGCAGCCTTAGTGACCTGATACTTTTAAAATGACTGCAGTTTTTTTTCCTGCAGTGTCTTTTTTGCCATTTTTTTAACGTTTTCTGCGCAGTTTTACCACAGGGGACTTTTAAAAAATAAATAAATAAAACAATTGTTTAAATAAACTACTTACTTGTTCCCAATCAGAGCCACCTCAAGAATGGTTAGCTCACTTCTTTCAGGCTTTCAAAGTTTCTGTAAAAGGAGATCAAAAAGACAATATACAGTGCCTACAAGTAGTATTCAACCCCCTGCAGATTTAGCAGGTTTGATAAGATGCAAATAAGTTAGAGCCTGCAAACTTCAAACAAGAGCAGGATTTATTAACAGATGCATAAATCTTACAAACCAACAAGTTATGTTGCTCAGTTACATTTTAATAAATTTTCAACATAAAAATGTGGGTCAATTATTATTCAACCCCTAGGTTTAATATTTTGTGGAATAACCCTTGTTTGCAATAACAGCTAATAATCGTCTTTTATAAGACCTGATCAGGCCGGCACAGGTCTCTGGAGTTATCTTTGCCCACTCCTCCATGCAGATCTTCTCCAAGTTATCTAGGTTCTTTGGGTGTCTCATGTGGACTTTAATCTTGAGCTCCTTCCACAAGTTTTCAATCGGTTTAAGGGCAGGTTCTCTGACTAGGCCACTGCAACACCTTGATTTTTTCCCTCTTGAACCATGCCTTGGTTTTCTTGGCTGTGTGCTTTGGGTCATTGTCTTGTTGGAAGATGAAATGATGACCCATCTTAAGATCCTTGATGGAGGAGCGGAGGTTCTTGGCCAAAATCTCCAGGTAGGCCGTGCTATCCATCTTCCCATGGATGCGGACCAGATGGCCAGGCCCCTTGGCTGAGAAACAGCCCCACAGCATGATGCTGCCACCACCATGCTTGACTGTAGGGATGGTATTCTTGGGGTCGTATGCAGTGCCATCCAGTCTCCAAACGTCACGTGTGTGGTGGGCACCAAAGATCTCGATCTTGGTCTCATCAGACCAGAGAACCTTGAACCAGTCTGTCTCAGAGTCCTCCAAGTGATCATGAGCAAACTGTAGACGAGCCTTGACATGACGCTTTGAAAGTAAAGGTACCTTACGGGCTCGTCTGGAACGGAGACCATTGCGGTGGAGTACGTTACTTATGGTATTGACTGAAACCAATGTCCCCACTGTCATGAGATCTTCCCGGAGCTCCTTCCTTGTTGTCCTTGGGTTAGCCTTGACTCTTCGGACAAGCCTGGCCTCGGCACGGGAGGAAACTTACAAAGGCTGTCCAGGCCGTCGAAGGCTAACAGTAGTTCCATAAGCCTTCCACTTCCGGATGATGCTCCCAACACTGGAGACAGGTAGGCCCAACTCCTTGGAAAGGGTTTTGTACCCCTTGCCAGCCTTGTGACCCTCCACAATCTTGTCTCTGATGGCCTTGGAATACTCCTTTGTCTTTCCCATGTTGACCATGTATGAGTGCTGTTCACAAGTTTGGGGAGGGTCTTAATTAGTCAGAAAAGGCTGGAAAAAGAGATAATTAATCCAAACATGTGAAGCTCATTGTTCTTTGTGCCTGAAATACTTCTTAATACTTTAGGGGAACCAAACAGAATTCTGGTGGTTTGAGGGGTTGAATAATAAATGACCCTCTGAATAAACTTTTCTCAATTTAAAAAAAAAAAAAAGAAACAACATTCTTTTTTGCTGCAGTGCATTTCACACTTCCAGGCTGATCTACAGTCCAAATGTCACAATGCCAAGTTAATTCCGAATGTGTAAACCTGCTAAATATGCAGGGGGTTGAATACTACTTGTAGGCACTGTATGCACAGCGAGTCATTTTGAGATTGCTGTGCATATGTTCATTCTTGTTGGTCTTATCAAGCACTTTTTCAGGTGGGTTCCAGGTGGAATCTGCCTAAAAAAGATATTGTGTGTGCATACCTAATGTTGAAGCGTCACTTTACTTTAGAGATATCATTGAGTCTGTTTGAAACACTGATAAGTTCTGTAATAAATGTATTTATAAGGCTATATGCGCACGCTGCATCTTTGTGGTGACCACAAAGATGCACGTTTTTGGTCCCAAAAAAACACACCCTTGGCATACATTTTTTGCCGCGTTTTACTGCATTTTTCACAGTGTTTTTTAAGTCAAATCTATTGACTTGAAGGGCTCAAAAACGCTGGCAAAAACGCACACAGAATTGACATGCTGCATCTGTGTGGTCACCACAAAGACGCAGCCAAAAAAAAAGCTGCAACGTGCGCACAGCAAAAATGAAATCTCATAGACTTTGCTGAGGAAGGAAATGCATGCAGTTTTGGCACCAAAACTGCACCCAAAAAAACGCGTAAAAATGTGGCAAAAAAAGTGCGAACAGGGCCTTAAGATATATATGATCCTGCTGACTTGCAACATTAAAGCTATGTGCGCATGCTGCATCTTTGTGGTGACTACAAAGATGCACGTTTTTGGTCCCAAAAAAACACACCCTTGGCATACATTTTTTGCCGCGTTTTACTGCATTTTTCACAGTGTTTTTTAAGTCAAATCTATTGACTTGAAGGGCTCAAAAACGCTGGCAAAAACGCACACAGAATTGACATGCTGCATCTGTGTGGTCACCACAAAGACGCAGCCAAAAAAAAAGCTGCAACGTGCGCACAGCAAAAATGAAATCTCATAGACTTTGCTGAGGAAGGAAATGCATGCAGTTTTGGCACCAAAACTGCACCCAAAAAAACGCGTAAAAATGTGGCAAAAAAAGTGCGAACAGGGCCTTAAGATATATATGATCCTGCTGACTTGCAACATTAAAGCTATGTGCGCATGCTGCATCTTTGTGGTGACTACAAAGATGCACGTTTTTGTTCCCAAAAAAAAAACGCTCCATCGGCATGCATTTTTTGCCGCGTTTTACTGCATTTTTTTACCACGTTTTTACCCAGTGCATTTTTTAAGCCACATCTATTGACTGGAAGAGCTCAAAAATGCTGGTAAAAATGCAAAAAGAATTGACATGCTACATCTTTGTGGTCACCACAAAGACGCAGCCAAAAAAAAACTGCAACGTGCGGAGAGAAAAATTGCAATCTCATAGACTTTGCTGGGGAAGGAAATGCATGCAGTTTTGGGCCCAAAACTGCACTCAAAAAACACAGCAAAAGACGCAGTATGTGCACAAGGCCTAAATGTCCCCTAATTTGATATAGTTTTGTTAATTGGTGGTTATTTATTATCCTAATAGATTGTCATTGTTCTCAACAGCACATTAGTGTTTACATAGACCCATGTGCCACCATGAATTATGACTTTTACTCAAGCTTAAAAATCATTCCGCCTGACGAACGAGTTTTAGTGATTGGCAGCCTGTTTAGACAGATCAGATATTGGGAAATAAGCGTTCCTAAGGAGCTACATTCATGATAATCGGCCGATGTAATTGCACTCTAAAGGGTGCTTTACACGATATGACATCGCTAACGATATATCGTCGGGGTCATTGTGTTTGTGACGCATATCCAGCGCCGTTAGCAACAACGCAGCATGTGACACCTGTGAGCAACCTTAAACGATCGCAAAAGAGACAAAATACGTTGGTCTGTTCACTTACCAAAAATCGTTGTCTAGTCAGTTGCGATGTTGTTTGTTGTTCCTGCGGCAGCACACATCGCTATGTGTGACACTGCAGGAATGAGGAACAACCTCGTATCTGCGGCCGCCGGCAATGAGGAAGGAAGGAGGTGGGCGGCATGTTCCGGCCGCTCATCTCCGCCCCTCCTCTGCTATTGGGCGGCCGCTTAGTGACGCCGCAGTGACGTCGCTATGACGACGAACGCACCTCCCCTTGAAGGAGGGATTGTTCGGCGGTCATAGCGATGCAGCTGAAAAGGTATTTCCGTGTGCCGCTGCCATAGTGATAATGTTCGCTACGGCAGCGATCACCAAATGTCGCACGAACGAACAACGCTAGCGATGTCGCAACGTGAAAAGCACCCTTAAGACTCAACCTGCTTTGTAACTTTAGTGAACGTCGAGTAGACTGACGTACATATCAACCTTTATAACTCAGCTCTCCATTCTACCTTTCTGCTTGAAAGTTAATCATTTGTTTGCCTCTATCTACCAGAACTTCTTATCTTCTCTCCTGTCACTTTACAACCTGAGTTCTCTTATCACATTGCAGGGGGAACATGTGACCCGACTCAACCAATAGAGTCCAATAATCTCACTCATTACATCCCATCTCCAAATGGGACGGATGGTTTACAACAGGTCAGTAATGCTCAGAAGAGTACAGAGTCCAGGCTGAGAAATACCTGTTACTTTCTGCACTAGGAATCAGATTCTGAAAAACTATAGCAACTTTCGCTGGGATATGCCATAGTCCATCTGATTCCAAGGCCACAACATTACAGTTTTACAAGCAGTTCATTAAGAAAATCGATGCAGCATTCAAGGACGTGGACAATTTATATTGTTTGGAGTTGATCATGGCTGCAAGACATGAAAGTGTCATCATACAAGAGCCTATGAAACACGGATATAACACGCAGGGTAAGTGCACACTTTCTTGAGCTGACCCACAGGGGGCAGGAGAAATTCCTATATTTTTATGGCACCGCTGAGAAGCAAAGCTATTACATGTCACTAGTTGGACTATATTATAGGTAAGGAGGGTTTTTTAGGACGTACTGGATAATATTTTGTTTTATTTTGAATTAACATACTTATTGTATAATAGGATGGTGCTGAAATTGGGGTGTAATTACTCATAGAACTGGAAAATGCAGGCATGGAGGAAACCCAATGATTAGTGTGCAGCCTTACGCGGAATTATTCCAGCTGCCTATGACTTACAGAGCCAGGTGTGCACAACCAGGAGTTACAAGATGTTTAACAGAATGGTTACATAGGATTATGGAAGAATAAAGGAGGTCTCAGGGTGAAATCTTCTGGACCAGAAGGAGGAGTTAAGAAAAGCAATAGGAGGAGTATGAGAAATAAATGATGTCATATGAAGTAATGAGAGGACTTGAAATTGTTTCTCAAATTCATTCAGATTCAAGACAGATGTTTTCTCAGTTCTCATTCTGTCACTTTCAATGAGGTAACAGAGGCATCAGCGATGTTACTGGAAATGATCATCTACCCACCCCCATTAAACAGCGGTACTCTCCTCTAACAGATGGAGATGGGGTGTAGTTTAGAGGATGCAGCTGACATGTATAAATAACGTTTTCTTCTATTGAGCTCTAAACACAGCATAACGTACACCACTAATATATATATTTATATATATATACATATATATATTTTTTCATATATATATATATATAATGGAGGTCTGGCGCAGATGACTTTTGCAGGAAAGTAAATGTTTAGAAGTGTTAAGTGCTGCAGTCTGGACTGTGTCACTTTGGGTCACTTTAGCTGTTTCCATTCATTTGCGTTGTGTTAATTAAGTAATGATTCCAGACTTATTTTATGCCACACTGAAATGTCATCTAAGTGTGAATTTGAAAGCAAGGTCACACCCCAGAAATTGCTACCACCATGAGGTTAAAATGATGGCATTGTAGAGCAGACGCAGTCCAGAAGAGGAAGCTGGTACGCTAACCCCATATAAATGGCATTTTAGGCTGATTTGCTGGTGAATGAATGAATGAGCCCAGTCCAGCCTGCCTGTTTCAAGATGAAAGAAATCTGTTGCAAGACATATACCTTTATATTAGAATTAGACACGGGCAAAAAGTAACTATTCGCGTTTGGATTATGCTTACTGAATACTTAGTATTATTCCAAGACAAAAGCCAAATATGTTTCAGCTCACCCTGATTTCACGTCTCCACTGAGTTCAATTAAAGCCGGGTGGTGCACGGATGCCAGGACATCGGGGATGCAGTGTGCGGTCACAAATACAAAAAAGGGTTTATCCAGCAGCTCATCCGGTATTTTCTTAAAACTTGAAAATTCATAGAGCAAGGACACCCTTGTCTGAAACGCGTAAGCGAAAGGATTGCTTAGTTTTAAACCTTACTATGTTTAAAGGATTTTTCAATACATTTTTAAGTTTTAAGAAAATACCGGATGAGCTGCTGGATAAACCCTTTTTTGTATTTATGAGTATTATTCCAGTATTCGGCACAACAAAAAAAATGCTTGGATTCCCCATTGACTTACATTAAATCCGTTATTCATGGTGAATACCAGGATAGTACTTTGGGATTTGTTACAAATAATCCGAACGCGATTAGTTACTATTCGCTCATCACTAATTAGGATATCTACCGGTATATAACACCCTTAGCGCTACACTGGTTTGTTCAATTGCACCCACAACTCTCTCATACCACCCAAACTAATCTGAGCTTACTAAATCCTTTCCAAGAAATCATCAGTAGATGGTATTGTGACATACAGTGTAATGCAAGTGCCACTGCAGCCCCCCTAAATGACGTAGAGATTCTGATCATTTTAATGTAAAGATGGCTATCAGAAGACTTCTATAGATTAAATTTTAGCCCTGTGAAATCTCTCCATAAAACTGCGTTTTGAGATTATCCTCTTTATCCAGACCAGGTTTCCTGGCACAGATATAGTCCCTTTCACCATATATGATACATTATGGCCATCCTCTATGGAGTCTAGGAGATTATCCACTCTAGAAGTCCACTTTTCACTGCAATATTGGATGATCATTTCAAAGTGATTTCAATGTCTGTTATTCCAAATATCATCTCTAGCCATTCTATCATTACTGGCAAATAACTGGTTAACTTATGAAACTTGATCAAATCACTAAATCATCCAAAGGTTAAAACAATAGTCTAATAATCTCTCCGGACTTACTGCCACTTTCCAGAAAAAGAAAAAAGCAAGGAAAGATGACAGTGATGGTAAGTCTGCATAGACGGAAGGCTATGTTCACACAAGACATTTTTGGTGCCTTTTTTACATGTTTTTTTTACTGGTTTTATGAAAATACATGCTAATAAAAGGCTGCTTTTTACAGTTCCAGTAAAATGTACGAGATTCCAGAAATATCATATACAAACACAGACACACACCTGCTTTTTTTCTCACTGAAATGGGAAAATGCTGCTTTTTTGCTGCATGTTTGACTGAAACTGCATGTAATGTAAATTCTTTCAGCGTTTTTGCTTCTTTTCAACATTGAAAGCAATGAGAGTGAAAAAGGCAGCAGCGTTTTTTCTGCTTTTTTATTTATTCTTGTACTGTAGATAAATGACACCAAAAACGCAGCAAAAGTACAAGGCAAAAACGCAGCAAAAAAAAAAAAAACGCCCTGTGTGAACATAGTATGACAGCACAATCAGATATAAACCATATCGTTGGTGCTCAGAACATTTACAGTGTGCGCCTTACAATTACTAAGTTACCAGTCCCAGCTTTTTGCCCATGTTTCAGGCTTCCATCGGTGCCCGGTGCTAACATTTTTACTTCCGTTTTTAATTAGAATTTGAAATTCTCTTGACTATAATGTCTTGTTTGTAAGCAATTTTGGACTTTTTTGTTTAAAGGCATTTGCGACATTTTACTTCTGTATTTCATTACCAGAATACTTGTAGTATGTATTATGCAGGTTCGCAAATCCACCTCGTATTACAAACTTACCAATCTTAGTGTACATAGTAAAGTTCAGAACAGATGTGCAACTTCACCTGCAAAATCTATAACAGCTTCTACTAACAATTTCTTGTCACAAGTTCTCATATCAGTCAAATGGACTTTTATGCAGCTCTTAGGGTATGTGCGCACGTTGCTTTTTACCTGCTTTTTACCTGCTTTTTTGCTGCTTTTTCTTCTGCGCTGTTTAATGCCAAAATGGATGTGTTCTTCTATTCAAGCAAAGTCTATGGGAATTTGGTTTTCTTGTTCACACTATGTTGTTCAAAATGCTGCCTTTTTGTGGCAGAACTTTGGTCAAAAACTCAGCTTTGCAGTGCAAAACCCAAATGGCAAAAACAATTGACATGTTGCTTCTTTGAAAAGCTGAGTTTTTGACCAAAGTTCTGCCACAAAAAGGCAGCATTTTGAACAACATAGTGTGAACAAGAAACCCAAATTCCCATAGACTTTGCTTGAATAGAAGAACACATCCATTTTGGCATTAAACAGCGCAGAAGAAAAAGCAGCAAAAAAGCAGGTAAAAAGCAGGTAAAAAGCAACGTGCGCACATACCCTTAGTGTCCAGGGCCTGTTTGTGACCAACACTTCTACAAGTAAATCAGGTGGTTTAAGGGAGGTTTTTTTAGGTTTTTTCACCCAGTTCAGACTTAGAATGGTGTTCCAAACGTTATTCCTTATTTCCATATGCACCCAGGACCAGGAGCAGTTCTGGCTGTATATTGCTAATCCCTGCCTAACCGTCCCTGCATCTAGTAGCATAGATAAAGAGATCTTTAAAAAAATGTATTTCTAAAGATCCTTTATGATATGCTAATGAGCACAGGGACTAGTCGCAAGGGTGTCAATTCCCCTGGCTAGTCGGCTCACTTAGCACGTTAGTACACTTTTATGGGCGTACTAACATGCTAATGAATGCGCCGCGTCAGAGGATGGTCACATTCACCTCTCTGCTGCCATCACGTCCAAGTCCTGGATTTCATCTCAGTGCCCATGATCTCGGACTTTCGGTCATGCTTACTACATGGATTTGAAGCCAGGATGCGTACACCCAGCTTCATAGTGCGCATGACCGAAAGTCCGGGATCATGCACACTGAGCTGAAATCCATGACTCGGACGCGACAGCAGCAGAGAGGTGAGCATGACCATCCTCTGATGCTGCGCATTCATTTGCATGTTAGTACACCCACAGGGTCATGCTTACATGCTAAGGGGGCCGACTAGCCAGGGGAACTGATGCCCTTGCGACTAGTCGCTGGGATGGTTGAGCAGGGATTAGCAATATACACTCAGAACTGCTTGTAGTTCTGGGTGCATATTGCACCTGACAGGTTCTCTTTAAATCACAACTTCTATAATTGGTTTTTTGAACATTCTGGTGTTTAATTCTTAGATTAATGCCCCCCATACACATTGGACATGTGTTGACGGCTGCATCCACTGATATCGACATGTTTAGTCGATACTCTAATATGTATGGGGCTGCCAGCCAACTGATTGTCAGGGGAGATGTAGATAGGCCATGTCCAATTTTGGACTGCCATGCACTTTCTTCTCCCACAGGTAAGGCACCAAAAGAGATGACTCAGTGGCTTTTTTTACAGAGAACACAGGAGCGCTGGGACGAACGAGCACTACTGTGTATGGCACAGCCGGTTAAGATGGCTGTTAGCTACACCATTGTCTAAAGTATCGTTCATCAGCCAACCATGTAATGTGAATAGTGGCCTTAAGAGGCCCATGCCCAATAGATTGCTGTTGTCCAAACAATAGTCCGTCTGATCACTTGGCTGGCAGTTATCTCTCCCAACTCCTACATAGAAAGAAGACTGCTTATCTCACAGAGAACAAGAGAATCAACAGTCCAAAATTGGGCATACTGGATACTTATTGTCAGAGAAGTATTGAGAGGCCCACATACACATTAGGCAGTAGAATTAGTCCACAGATAACGACGGGTTTGTCCGATATTAAGCTGGTGTCACACACAGCGACAACGACAACGACGTCGCTGCTACGTCACCATTTTCTGTGACGTTGCAGCGACGTCCCGTCGCTGTCGCTGTGTGTGACATCCAGCAACGACATGGCCCCTGCTGTGAGGTTGCCGGTCGTTGCTGAATGTCCAGCTTCATTTTTTGGTCGTCACTCCCCCGCTGTGACACACACATCGCTGTATGTGACAGCGAGAGAGCGACGAAATGAAGCGAGCAGGGAGCAGGAGCCGGCGTCTGGCAGCTGCGGTAAGCTGTAACCAGCGTAAACATCGGGTAACCAAGGGAAGACCTTTCCCTGGTTACCCGATATTTACCTTCGTTACCAGCCTCCGCTCTTGCTGCCAGTGCCGGCTCCTGCTCTGTGCACATGTGGCTGCAGTACACATCGGGTAATTAACCCGATGTATACTGTAGCAAGGAGCCAGCGCTAAGCAGTGTGCGCGGCTCCCTGCTCTCTGCACTGTGACATGTAGCTGCAGCACACATCGGGTTAATTAACCCGATGTGTACTGTACCTAGGAGAGCAAGGAGCCAGCGCTAAGCGCGGCTCCCTGCTCTCTGCACATGTAGCGACGTTATGATCGCTGCTTCTGCTGTGTTTGACAGCTAAGCAGCGATCATAACAGCGACTTACAAGGTCGCTGTTACGTCACCGAAAATGGTGACGTAACAGCGACGTCGCTGTCGCTTAGTGTGAACCCAGCTTTAGTCTATTGTGTATGAGGCCTTTAATGTCTTAATGAAAGTAACGTATAATATCTTGTGTGTGTGAATTCTGGTGAAATCCTGTCTGTTTCCATACAATATCAGGTTCCATCATCAGCCTCATATCTACAAATGCACCAGCAATAATATTTAATACAAGAACAAGTCATGAATATTCCTCCCATAAACAATTTTGCTATCCGCCTGCACGACATACATATGTATTTTATTTGCTGTTGGTATATGGTTTGAAGTTATAGATTGTAAATCCAGTGATTCGAGCTCTGCTTTACTTGTAATTTCAGTCCCTGGCTCGGTACACTCATATTCTAGCTAGATACTCCAAAATTGCTGAGCACTTGAGAAATGTGACATCTGGGAACGACACTGTAATTTTCCATTTGCAATCTATATCTGGCAGAAAAAGAATTATGGAAATTGTAAGCATTCTGAAGATTAATTGTTCTTTTAACTAATTAGTTACAGATTAATTCTATATTTACTAAAGTAATTAATTCACTAATTAAAACACAAGTTCATCAATTTTGAGATATGACGAACAACATTTAGAACAATGAGAGCTCACTATCTGGTACCAAAGGATTCAGACAGGATTAGAAAAACATGGCTCCATTCAAAAACACCAGCACATGTGTCTATGCATTGTGTCTGGTATGTAAAATGAAAGACAAAGCAACTTTGGAAATCTCTTAGGGTACCGTCACACTTTAGCGACGCACCAGTAATCCCACCAGCGATTTGACCTGGTCAGGATTGCTGGTGCGTCGCTACATGGTCACTGGTGAGCTGTCAATCAGGCAGATCTCACCAGCGACCAGTGACCAGCCCCCAGCCAGCAGCGACACGTGGAAGCGACGCTGTACTTGGTAACTAAGGTAAGTATCGGGTAACCAAGGGCTTGGTTACCCGACATTTACGTTGGTTACCAGCGCACACCACTTAGCGCTGGCTCCCTGCACTCCTAGCCACAGTACACATCGGGTTAATAAGCAAACATTTACTTATTTACCTAATGTGTACCTCCGGCTACATGTGCAGGGGAGCCAGCACTGGCAGCGTGAGAGCGGCGGACTCTGGTAACGAAGGTAAATATCGTGTAACCAAGGAAAGGGCTTCCCTTGGTTACCCGATATTTACATTGGTTACAGCTTACCGCAGGCTGCCAGACGCCGGCTCCCTGCTCTCTGCACATTCAGATCGTTGCCCTCTCGCTGTCACACACAGCGATGTGTGCCTCACAGCGGGAGATCAACGTCAAAAAAATGAACCAGAGCTGTGTGTAACGAGCAGCGATCTCACAGCAGGGTCCAGATCGCTGCTCAGTGTCACACAGAGCGAGATCGCTAATGAGGTCACTGCTGCGTCACAAAAACCGTGTGAAGCACCCCTTACTGTTTTGTGACTACAGCTCCTATGCAGACCGCTATGTTTCATTATAACAGACTAAAACATACAGTACAGACCAAAGGTTTGGACATATCTCATTCAGAGAGATTTCTTTATTTTCATGACTCTAAAAAATGTAGATTCACATTGAAGGGATCAAAACTATGAATTAACACATGTAGAATGAAATATATAACAAAAAAGTGTGAAACAACTGAAAATATGTCTTATATTCTAGGTTCTTCAAAGTAGCCACCTTTTGCTTTGATTACTACTTTGCACACTCTTGGCATTCTCTTGATGAGCTTCAAGAGGTAGTCACCGGAAATGGTTTTCACTTCACAGGTGTGCCCTGTCAGGTTTAATAAGTGGTATTTCTTGCCTTATAAATGGGGTTGGGACCATCAGTTGTGTTGTGCAGACGTCTGGTTGATACACAGCTGATAGTTCTACTGAATAGACTGTTAGCTGCTTTTTTCTTGCCATAATACAAATTCTAAGTAAAGAAAAATGAGTGGCCATCATTACTTTAAGAAATGAAGGTCAGTCAGTCTGAAAAATTGGGAAAACTTTGAAAGTGTCCCTAAGTGCAGTGGCAAAAACCATCAAACGCTGCAAAGAAACTGGCTCACATGAGGACGGCCCCAGGAAAGAAAGACCAAGAGTCAGCTCTGCTGCAGAGGATATGTTTATCGGAGTCACCAGGCTCAGAAATTGCAGATTAACAGCAGCTCAGATTAGAGACCAGGTCAATGCCACACAGAGTTCTAGCAGCAGACACATCTCTAGAACAACTGTTAAGAGGAGACTTTGTGCAGCAGGTCTTCATGGTAAAATAGCTGCTAGGAAACCACTGCTAAGGACAGGCAACAAGCAGAAGAGACTTGTTTGGGCTAAAGAACACAAGGAATGGACATTAGAGCAGTGGAAATCTGTGCTTTGGTCTGTTGAGTTCAAATTTGAGATCTTTGGATCCAACCGCCGTGTCTTTGTGCGACGCAGAAAAGGTGAATGGATGGACTCTACATGCCTGGTTCCCACCATGAAGCATGGATGAGGAGGTATGATGTTGTGGGAGTGCTTTGCTGGTGACACTGTTGGGGATTTATTCAAAATTGAAGGCATACAGAACCAGCATGGCTACCACAGCATCTTGCAGCGGCATGCTATTCCATCCGGTTTGCGTTTAGTAGGACCATCATTTATTTTTCAACAGGACAATGACCCCAAACACACCTACAGGCTGTGTAAGGGCTATTTGACTAAGTAGGAGAGTGATGGGGTGCTACACCAGATGACCTGGCCTCCACAGTCACCAGACCTGAACCCAACCGAGATGGTTTGGGGTGAGCTGGACCACAGAGGGAAGGCAAAAGGGACAACAAGTGCTAAGCATCTCTGGGAACTCCTTCAAGACTGTTGGAAGACCATTTCTGGTGATTACCTCTTGAAGCTCATCAAGAGAATGCCAAGAGTGTGCAAAGCAGTAATCAAAGCAAAAGGTGGCTACTTTGAAGAACCTAGTATATACAACATATTCTCAGTTGTTTCATACTTTTTTGTTAAGTATTTCATTCCACATGTGTTAATTCATAGTTTTGATGCCTTCAATGTGAATCTACAATTTTCAGAGTCATGAAAATAAAGAAAACTCTTTGAATGAGAAGGTGTGTCCAAACTTTTGGTCTGTACTGGTTCTATGTAGACTGACCCTGCAGATATCCTTTTTTTCCATCTGTCCCCTATTTTTTAGTAACTTATATTTGGTAACTTAATGAGACAGGGCATTACGACCGTAAGAGCTAGGGAAAATATATCTTTGTACCGTGTAAGCCAGTAGATAGAAAAATATCTCGTACAGTAGGATCAAACTATGTAGAGTTTGAAGTCAATTACTCTACAAACATAAAATCCTGCGTAAGAGCTGAATACACAGAAATGGAACACTTTTAATTTATACTGATTGAAAAGTAGCTTCATTACAAAAATAGTTATGAAAGTTGACAATTCCAGTCATAGAAAATTTCTTATACTGAGTGGTTCCCCTATGTGTAGTATTTGTGCTTTGGAAAAGATCATATCATAAAATTTAAACATCTGCAGAGTGGTCCATTTGTACACTTAGGCTAGAAAAGTGTTCTTTTGGCATCCATATGTGAGGTATATGTAAGTATAGTGCAATAAATGAAGTATGGATAAGCATAGTAGACTACACTATTTCCAGATATGGGATGCTACAAAAAGCATATTTGTTATGTGGCGCCCTGGATTAGCCAGGTCGTCACAGGTAACACACGCACACCCCCACCCCCACTAGACAGTTACATTAGCCAAACACAAAATCCTTGTTGCCTCCCTCCAGGGTCTGATGTCCACACCACGTGGGGTGGAGCCAAGCGGTTGGCCCCGCCCACCGAGGAGTTCACAGGCCTGGAGGCGGGAAAAGTGACAGATTTGTCCTGGAGGTTGAAGTGAGAGGAGTAAAGTGGAGAGTGTCTGGGTTTGTGGCCCAGGCACTGACAACAAGGTTGGCAGACGGTGGTGGCCCTCTGCAGGAGTGGTGGATCGACGCGGAACTGTAGGACCAGGGTCGGGCGGTGGCCCGCCGTAACCGACCGGGGAGCGAAGTGAAGCCAGCCCACACAGGCGGGGCCATCGGACCCCGACTAGGCTTGGAGTCGCCATCAACAGTCAAATCCGAGTGTGACAGGAACCCCAGGGGTTCCCTAACAGCCAAAGACCCGTTAGAAGGTAACCGTCCACACCGTGAGGGTAAACAGCTACCGCCAAAGGCTAGAGACCCAAGGGCCAGTGCCTGCAGGCAAACGGGCTCCTCCGGCATCCATACACCGGGGAGCGGAATACCGTTGGGGACCCATCGTAGTCAAAACAGTACACAAAGGTGCAGGGAAAGATAGCCGCCATCACCTGCCCAGGGAGAGACACTGCAGCCGGCTGCGGGACCCGTCCATCCAGCCGTTTGGTTTACCGGAGACTTTGTGCATCTCTTGCTGAGTGAGTACACCCATGCCATCCGGCACCACGCCGCGCTGTCCCTGCGACCCTGCACCTCACCTACCCTGCCTCGCCGTCTCACTACCGGGCCCCGGGACCACCGACCCCTACCCACGGAGGGGGAAAACAACATCCCAGCTGCTCCCTACCATCGCTCCCGGGATCCCCGTCACCAGCAGCGGTGGTGCCCATCTTCACCACAAACCGTGGGTGGTGTCACGGACTAAATCCCCAAACAAACCACCCCCTTTTCACTCACGGGCGAGGAGCGCCGCTCGAGTCCATGGATCCGACCCACCGCTCGAGCCACCGAGCAGCAGCGCCGGACCCAAGGGTTAGCAAGCGCAGCGCCCCGCCGCCCACGACAGTTAGGCGGAAGGAGGATCGCACAGGCGGTTGGCTCTCCCGACAAGAGCGTGTCAGCTGAATAGAAATACATGAAGCTGACACTGTCGATCCTGTGAGGAGAGCCACCGGCCAGTCCGGATGATGCAATGCAATCCTTGCTTGTGTGACAAGCAAGTTTAGATGTTCTTTTGTATACTTCTGATGCTGAATTTTATGGTGAGGACCCAGGAGAGGTTCTCGTCTGGTGACTCTTCCATAAAGGTCAGATTTGTGTAAGTGTCTCTGAACAGTAGAAAAATGTACCACAACTCCAGAGTCTACTAAATCTTACTGAAGGTCTTTTGCAGTCAAGATGGGGTTCTGATTTGCTTCTCAAGAAATCCTACGAGCAGCTCACATAGAAATTTAGCTTGGTCTTCCAGACCTTATACTGGCCTCCACTGTTAACTGCCATTTCTTAAGTACATTTCAAACTGAATAAAGGGCAACTTGAAAACACTTTGCTATCTTCTTTTAGCCTTCTACTGCTTTATGGGTGTTACGGGGGGACCGGCAGATTAGGACCAGGGGGTATATATCCTAATCGCCAGTCGGGGCCCACCGTGCTCCAGATGACAAAGGAGCTGCTGGCACCTGAGGGTTAGGCGGAGACTATAGAGCTGGATGGCTCTGAGATAACCCAGGAATTCTGGGAACCGGTCACGTGTGTTGGGACACGTCAGACCGGACGACAACCCGATTAGCGTTTTGGTGCACTTAGCGCTACACCAACCACGTGTGCAGGAAACACGTCAGGCCAGGTGGTAACCAGGTAGCATTGACCGGAAGACCGCCACGAAAGCGCCCTGTCGGCCACGTGTGTAGGACACGTCAGGCCGAGCGGTCCTCCGATTAGCGTTTCTGGCCACCTTTCGACTGGCCACGTGTGTGTAGGACACGTCAGGCCAGATGGGTACACCAGTAGCGTTGACCGGGAAGCCGAGGAAAATAAGGAACACCCTGTTACCTCCACAGGGGTCCTGGAGTACGCTGTCCGTGCGCGTAGGGGGCACAACTGGACAGGTGGCGCAGCAGGTGCGTTGTCCGTGTGCGTAGGGGGCACAATCGGACAGGTGGCGCAGCAGGTGCGTTGTCCGTGTGCGTAGGAGGCACAATCGGACAGGTGGCGCAGCAGGTGCGTTGTCCGTGTGCGTAGGGGGCACAATCGAACAGGAAGCACAGCAGCCGCAGCCCAGTTAACGCCACTGGGCTGCTATAGCAAGACTGGAACGGCAGGAGGGAAGCACGGCGCCTGACCCTGATGTGCCGAGCCACGAATCTTGGCGTGACAGGCACCGTTCGCCTAACCCTACCTACCGCTTCCCAACATAGGCTTATGCCGCAATGAGGCTCTAACATGGAGGTGTGCTCTGACTGAGCAAAAGTGAAGACTGCGCACCTCCATGTTGTCTCCAGCCCCTTTTATAACCTGGGTCCGCCCCAAACCCAGGGTGGAACCACCAAGGTCCAATAGCAGAGTGCCATGTCATCAGTGACGTCACATGCGACCTATCCGGGACCGCCACGTCATTGATGACCTCATGGCAGCCACGCCCCAAACACTTCACCAGTCATCGTCTGACGACCAATACTGAGGTGCCAGATCATAGGGGCGGGCCTCTGCGAGCCAGTCCGGAGTTGCCACGTCATCAGGACACCTGACACCCTCTGCCCTATTAGGGCCTGCCACCTCACGGACATGCTCAGTGAGGTCCTTACCGGACCTAGCCTCTGGTGCACTAAGTGCCTGAGCATGCCCAGTAGCCTGAGCAACAGGCTCAGAAAGCAGACTATCAGTTTGAGCATGCTCAGTAGGCACATCCCAGCACTTAGACACAGCACGAAGTCCAAGTACCTGTGCAAAGAGGCTGTTAGGGTTAATTGTGGGAGCATGCTCAGTAGCCTGAACTGAGGACTTAGTCTCAGACATAACACAATCAGGCTGAGCATGCTCACTAGGCAAAACACCCGGCTTCAACTCTGGCTGGGGTAAATCGGCGCACGCATGCGCACTAGCCGCCTCTCCACACTTAGACGTGGTGGAAGGAACAGCCAACTGGACGACCCGAGGCACGGCCAAGAACGGCAGCCGGTGCCTGGGCGCAACAGGAACCACAGCAGGCTGCTTGCGGCTATGGCGGCGCCGGTTCGTAACAGTACCCCCCCCTCTAGCGGCCCTCCCACTCGAATGGTCTATAGTCGCCACAGATACCACTGAGCGACGGGCGGAAGATGGAGACATGCAGTGGGAGCTACAAGACTCGCTCCACCGCGTAATCACCCCAGACGACCAGTCGATATGTGCGGAATGCCGCTTCAACCAAGGAATACCCAGCAGAATATCATCTGCACCCTTAGGGAGAACCAGAAATGAAATGGTCTCCCTATGCCCAGATGACATGGCAAGGGTAATGGGCACTGTCCGCTGGTGAATTACCTTGGGCAACAAGGACCCATCCACCACACGGACTCTCACTGGCCTTGGCATTTGCACCAGCGGGATGGCATGCCGCCGGGCAAAAGAGGAGGAGATGAAACTATCCCCAGCACCTGTGTCCACACTTGCCCTTGTGGACCATGTTGACCCCTTAAAGGAAATGGACGCGGGAAACGTCACCCTAATGGATGACGCAGAGTCCAGTCTACTTCCAGCTATGGTCACCAATCGTGGTCGCTTATCCTGACGCTTTGGACAACGGTTGGCATAATGACCATACTGCCCACAAGCGAAACAGCAAATGCCCTTGCGACTCGAAGACCTAGCAACACCAACCCTAGAGATGTCCATAGGGACAGAGATGTCCTCTAAGGGAGGTGCAGTAGGAGAGACCACTACAGTGGCTGAACGACCCTCTGACCTGCGCTCCAGCTGACGTTCAGAGGTCCGCAGGTCAATGCGGGTAGCCAGAGTCATGAGGCCCTCAAGGGTAGTTGGTACCTCACGCGACGCTAATGCGTCCTTCACGTGCGAGGCTAATCCCCTCCAGAACAGTGGAATGAGAGTCCTCTCTGACCACCCCAGTTCTGCAGCAAGTGTCCTGAAACTCACAGCATATTGACTTGAGGAGGTACGCCCCTGCTCCAAAGTCAGTAGCTGTAGGGCCGAGTCGTGAGTGACCTGAGGCCCCAGGAACACTTGTCGCAAGGACTCCAAAAACTCCTTAGAGTCCTGTACTACGGGGTCATTCCTCTCCCACAATGGTGTAGCCCACTCCAGTGCTCTATCAGAGAGCAAGGAGATGATAAACCCCACCTTCGACCTCTCTGTAGGAAACCGTGCAGCCAACAGCTCTAGATGGACTGAGCACTGGTTCACGAATCCCCTACATGCCTTGCTTTTCCCCGTAAACTTGTTGGGCAGCGAGAGGTGAGGGAGGGTTGGAGTAGGCTTGGTGACTGACACCATTGCAGCCGCTTGAGCCACCACATCATCCATATCAGCAGCAAGAGCAGACTTCTCCAGAGACCTCACTCTAGCATCAAGCTGCAGCATGAACTGACGTAGCTGCTCCATCTCCGCCATGCCAGCCAGACCCTGGCGCAGTCTTACTGTTACGGGGGGACCGGCAGATTAGGACCAGGGGGTATATATCCTAATCGCCAGTCGGGGCCCACCGTGCTCCAGATGACAAAGGAGCTGCTGGCACCTGAGGGTTAGGCGGAGACTATAGAGCTGGATGGCTCTGAGATAACCCAGGAATTCTGGGAACCGGTCACGTGTGTTGGGACACGTCAGACCGGACGACAACCCGATTAGCGTTTTGGTGCACTTAGCGCTACACCAACCACGTGTGCAGGAAACACGTCAGGCCAGGTGGTAACCAGGTAGCATTGACCGGAAGACCGCCACGAAAGCGCCCTGTCGGCCACGTGTGTAGGACACGTCAGGCCGAGCGGTCCTCCGATTAGCGTTTCTGGCCACCTTTCGACTGGCCACGTGTGTGTAGGACACGTCAGGCCAGATGGGTACACCAGTAGCGTTGACCGGGAAGCCGAGGAAAATAAGGAACACCCTGTTAACTCCACAGGGGTCCTGGAGTACGCTGTCCGTGCGCGTAGGGGGCACAACTGGACAAGTGGCGCAGCAGGTGCGTTGTCCATGTGCGTAGGGGGCACAATCGGACAGGTGGCGCAGCAGGTGCGTTGTCCGTGTGCGTAGGAGGCACAATCGGACAGGTGGCGCAGCAGGTGCGTTGTCCGTGTGCGTAGGGGGCACAATCGAACAGGAAACACACCAGCCGCAGCCCAGTTAACGCCACTGGGCTGCTATAGCAAGACTGGAACGGCAGGAGGGAAGCACGGCGCCTGACCCTGATGTGCCGAGCCACGAATCTTGGCGTGACAGGCACCGTTCGCCTAACCCTACCTACCGCTTCCCAACATAGGCTTATGCCGCAATGAGGCTCTAACATGGAGGTGTGCTCTGACTGAGCAAAAGTGAAGACTGCGCACCTCCATGTTGTCTCCAGCCCCTTTTATAACCTGGGTCCGCCCCAAACCCAGGGTGGAACCACCAAGGTCCAATAGCAGAGTGCCATGTCATCAGTGACGTCACATGCGACCTATCCGGGACCGCCACGTCATTGATGACCTCATGGCAGCCACGCCCCAAACACTTCACCAGTCATCGTCTGACGACCAATACTGAGGTGCCAGATCATAGGGGCGGGCCTCTGCGAGCCAGTCCGGAGTTGCCACGTCATCAGGACACCTGACACCCTCTGCCCTATTAGGGCCTGCCACCTCACGGACATGCTCAGTGAGGTCCTTACCGGACCTAGCCTCTGGTGCACTAAGTGCCTGAGCATGCCCAGTAGCCTGAGCAACAGGCTCAGAAAGCAGACTATCAGTTTGAGCATGCTCAGTAGGCACATCCCAGCACTTAGACACAGCACGAAGTCCAAGTACCTGTGCAAAGAGGCTGTTAGGGTTAATTGTGGGAGCATGCTCAGTAGCCTGAACTGAGGACTTAGTCTCAGACATAACACAATCAGGCTGAGCATGCTCACTAGGCAAAACACCCGGCTTCAACTCTGGCTGGGGTAAATCGGCGCACGCATGCGCACTAGCCGCCTCTCCACACTTAGACGTGGTGGAAGGAACAGCCAACTGGACGACCCGAGGCACGGCCAAGAACGGCAGCCGGTGCCTGGGCGCAACAGGAACCACAGCAGGCTGCTTGCGGCTATGGCGGCGCCGGTTCGTAACAATGGGCCTCCACAATTTTCATTTTCAGAGGTGCTTAAAATAACCCATGGCTGCTGTTTTTTGGCAAGGTTAGATGAGGCTAGTAAAGCTGTGAAATTTGCATCACCTGGCCTTTCCTAACAATGATAGGGAACAAGCCATAACCGTAACAAGTTAATTAAGGTCTGAAACCTTGGCCAACGGAGCACACAAAATCTCCAAGGGTGCCCAATCTTTGCATCAGCCAATTTTCATTTCTGTGATCTTTTTCAAATGTAAAAAAGGATTTTTTTTTTTTGCCTATTGGCATGAGAAAACAATCACAGATCTGATCTGCATCATTGGTCAGATTGCAATGCAAGAGCATACCCTAATGTGAGCATGCCCTAATTCTTTAAACTTTCTGATTTTGTTCACATGAACTTAAGGCTGCTTTACATGGTACCACCGATTGTGCGATTTGACAATCGATCGTACCCGCCCCCGTCCTTTTTGCGTCACGGGCAAATCGCTGCCTGTGTCGCACAAAGTCAGTAACCCCCGTCACACATACTTACCTCTCGTGCGACCACGCTGTGGGCGGCGAACGTCCACTTCCTGGAATGGGAGGGACGTTCGGCGTCACAGCGACGTCACACGGCCGCCGGCCAATAGAAGCGGAGGGGCGGAGATGAGCAGGATGTAAACATCCCGCCCACCTCCTTCCTTCCACATAGAGCCGGCGGCGGCCGCGTGACGCAGGTGAGCTGCTGCTCATCGTTCCCGTGGTGTCACACGGAGCGGCGTGTGCTACCACGGAAACGATGATCAACTAAATTAAACGATATTATGGAACCTAGCGAGCAGTACACGACTCACGATTTGTGAGCGATACTGCGTCGCTAGGAGGTGTCACACAGGCCGGCATCGCCAGCGATGCCGGATGTGCGTCACAAAAACCGTGACCCCGACGATCTATCGCACGATAGATTGTCTGGTGTAAAGCAGCCTTTAGAATTGACACTGTTTTGCAGATAGATAGATAGATAGATAGATAGATAGATAAGTATATAAAACAATTTATAAAGGAATCTTCAGTTTCAGGGAAATTATATGTTCCAAACACCATGTCACTGGAGTTTCAAAGCACATATGGTTGGTGTAAAAACACAGATATGTGAAAAGCCCTGTAGATTACAATACATTTTGCATCGATAGAAAAAAGTGATACAATGCATTTGTGGAACAAGGACATGTGAATGAGGCCTTATGGTGTCTTTGCACTGGCCAAACATGGTCATTAAATGATTACTCCTTGACTACATGTAAGTGGATCAGCAACCATTTATTAGCATGTATAGACAGGCCAACTGCACTTCCATGTGAATAATGCAATCGATAACCCCTTCACCCCAAAGTCTGTTTTCACCTTCATAACCAGGCCAATTTCTTCAATTTTGACCAGTGTCAATTTATGCGGTGATAACTTTGGAACACTTCAACACATCCCGGTGATTCAAAGATTGTCTTTTGTGACATATTGTATTTCATGTTAGTGGTAAACTTAGGATGATATTTTTTCCAATTATTTCTGACAATATTGGAAATTTGGCGAAAATGTTAAAGATTTCGAAATTTTTAAACATCTAATTTTTATGCCCTTAAACCAGAGAGTAATGCGGGCGTCACACGAGACAATCTATCGTGCGATGCATCGTCGGGGTCACATTTTTTGTGACACACATCCGGCATCGTTTACGACGTCGTTTCGTGTGACACCTCCGAGCCTGCTGAATGTTCGCAAATCGGTTACAAATTGTGAGTCGTGTACTCGTCGCTTATTTTTAAAAAATCGTTTATTTTTCTTTGCGCAGGTTGTTCATCATACCCGGGGCAGTACACATCGCTCTGTGTGACACCCCGGGAACGATGAACACAGCTTACCTGCGTCCCGCCGGCAATGCGGAAGGAAGGAGGTGGACCGGATGTTTACGTCCCGCTTATCTCCGCCCCTCAGCTTCTATTGGCCGACCGCTGTGTGACGTCGCTGTGATACCGAACGTCCCTCCCCCTTTAGGAAGAGGATGTTCGCCGCCCACAGCGAGGTCGTTTGGAAGGTAAGTACATGTGATGGGGTTACCGAGTTTGTGCGACACGAGCAACAAATTGCCCGTATCGCACAAACGATGAGGGCGCGTGCGATCGCTAATGTGAATGCACGATAAATCTTCCCGTGTAAAGCGGCCTTTATGTCACACAAAGAAGTTACTAAATAACATTTACTTAGTCTACTTTACATCAGAATAGTTTTTGAAACATTAGTTTTTTTGTTAGGAAGTTAGAAGGATTAAAAGTTTATCATCAATTCCTCATTTTTTCCAACAAAATTTATAAAACCATTTTTTAGGGACCACATCACAGTTGATGAAGTGACTTTGAGAGGCCTAAGTGACAGAAAATACCCAAACGTGACACCATTCAAAAAACTGCACCCCTCATACTGCTCAAAACCACATCCAGGAAGTTTATTAACACTTTAGTAGGTGCTTCACAGGAAATAAAATAATGTGGAAGGAAAAAATTAAATGTTACTTTTTCCCACAAAAATGTTTTTTAACCCCCTTTTTTTTATTTTCACAAGGGTAACAAGAGAAAATGCACTATAAAATTAGTTGATTATTTTTTCCTGAGTAGGCTGGTACCTCATATGTGCTGGAAAACTACTGTTTGGGCGCATGGCAGGACTGAGAAGGGAGGGAGCACCCTTTGACTTTTGGAACACAAAATAGTTTTTAATCATAAGTGGACACCATGTTGTGTTTGGAGAACCCCTGATGTGCCTAGACAATGGAAACCTCCCACAAGTAACCAAATTTTGGAAACTATACCCCTAATGAAATTATCTAGATGTTCAGTGAGCACATTGAACCCCGGAGGCTTCAAGTTGAGCCATGAAAATGAAAAAATACATTTTCATTGTAAAAATGTTGTCTTAACTAGAGATGAGCGAACCGGTCGCGGTTCGGCTTGAGGTCGGTTCGCCGAACGGAGCTCCCGTTCGAGTTCGGTTCGTCGAACGTTCGACGAACCGAACTCGAACCAATAGGCTATAATGGGAGGCAATCACAAACACATAAAAATGCATTATAAATGTACACATACAGTTAATAAACATTGCCATAACACTTACCGGTCCCCGCGATCCCTCCTGCACTCTGTCTCCTGCCGCTATTCCATCCGATGATCGCTGAATCCTCCCGGTGACCGGCACTGCCAGCAGAGATGCAGGACCTATTGTGACGTCAAAATAGCCATGTGACCAGTCACGTGGCTGTTATCTCATTGGCTACAGACTGATCACATGACTATGACGCGTCATGTAGGACCTGCGAGTGCATCTCTCCGGTACACGGTGCACATTTGTGTATCGCCGTGTACCGGCGACATGCTGTAGCACACGGTCGACTCCCCGTTCCGTTAGGGACCGGCTGACACAGCCGGTCATTAACAGAGATCACTGTTGCCATAGCAACGCAGTTAGCGGTGACGTCACCGCTAACCGTGGTTCTGGGAATCACATGATCGGAGCCCTGTTGCTATGGTAACGCGTCTGTCACCGCCAGCAGCACTGATCTCTCACTCCGTGAAGGCTGCACGCTGCTTTCCGTGCACCCTTCACAGAGTGATTTCTGCACGGGAAGCAGCGTCTTCCCTCATGCAGCAGTGATGTAGCAGAGCTGCATTTGTTGAACGAGAAAGACAGAAGACCATGGATCGTGGAGGGCTGACAGGGGGTAATAAAGATGGAGTCTCTAATGTGTCTGTGTATTTATTTCTATTAAAGTATTTTTTCTCTGTGTGGTGTCTTTTTTTTAACCCTTTATTGGAGATTCTTAATGGCTGGGTCAAACGTGCCTGACATTAAGAATCTCTGGCTTAATACTAGCTAGTAAAACAAAGCCAGTATTAACTCATGATTACCCAACAAGCCACCCGGCTCCAGGACTGTTGGAAGAGTTGGATACAGCGCCAGATGATGGCGCTTCTATGAAAGCGCCATTTTCTGGGGCGGCTGCGGACTGCAATTCGCAGCAGAGGCGCCCAGAAACCTCGGGCTAACCTGTGCTGCGGATTCCAATCCCCAGCTGCCTAGTTGTACCCGGCTGGACACAAAAATGGAGCGAAGCTCACGTCGGTTTTTTTTTAATTATTTCATGAAATAAGTGAAATAATTAAAAAAAAACGGGCTTCCCTATATTTTTAGTTCCCAGCCGGGTACAAATAGGCAACTGGGGGTTGGAGGCAGCCCGTGGCTGCCTGCTGTACTTGGCTAGCATACAAAAATATGGCGAAGCCCACGTCATTTTTTTGGTGGGCAAAAAACTTCTGCATACAGTCCTGGATGGAGTATGCGGCGCGATGCGTTTTTTTTGCCGCACCAAAAAACGTGCCAGGCAACGTGGCGCAATTTACAGTGCAAGCCTATGGACGCCGGATGCGGCGTCCTGCAGCAAAAACCACATCCGGCCGCCGGATGCGTTTTTTTGAACTGGGCATGCTCAGTATCAAGCCTCATCCATCAAAAAATGGACGGGCCGCATGGAAAAACTTATGCAACGGATATGTTTTTTTTGCCGCATCTGTTGCATAGGTTTTTGAGCCAGATTGAGACGCACTGCAAAAAATGGATGTGTGAAAGCAGCCTAACCCATTCATAATTGAATGCTACTGTTTGGGTTCATGATAAGGTTCAGAAGGGCAGCAGCGCTATTTGAATTTTGTCTGGAATAGATTGCGGATGCCATGTTACATTTGAAGATCCTCTGATATGCCAAACAGCTAAACCCTCCACAAGTGAACTAATTCTGGAAACTACATCTCTCAAGCAATTTAATTTGGGGTGTAGTGAGCACTTTTAAACCTGAGGTGACTTACAGAATTCTACCACATTGGACTGAAAATAATTAACATTTTTCCACTAAAATGGTGTTTTGGCCCCAAATTTTGTTGTGCAATTTCTACTGAAGTTTTTTTGCAGTTCATTGTCCATTTAAATTAATTCGACAGCTTTATTCTTTGAGTACGTACGATTACAGCAGCACAACATTTATGTCTTTTTTATGTTTTGCCACTTTTACACAATGAAAACAATTTTAAAGAAAGAAGGATTGTATTTGCATCACTATATTCTGAGAGTGATAACTTTTTCTTTTTCTGCATCTCCAGCTGAGTGGGAGCTTATAATTTGCAGGACAAGGTAACATTTTCAGCAATGCCATCTTTATTTAAGTGCAACTTTTTGATTGCTTTTTATTCCACTTTTTTTGGTGGTATGATGAAAAAGCATAGTTTTTTGCCCTTTTTATACAGTATTCATTAAAGGGGTTAACTAGTATGACAGTTTTACAGAACAGGTCATTCTGAATAATACCAAATATGTGTACTTTTTTGTTTATTTTTGTTTTACATAAATATATGTATTTATTGGTATAATTTCGTTGTTCTTTATTTTGTGATTTATTTTTTTTTTAGTTTTTTACAAATTTGTAAAACTTTTTTTACTTGTTTATTTAGTCCCAGGATGGAATATTATTTCTCCATGCCCTGATCGCTGAGCTAATGCTCTGCAATGCTTTTATATTGCAGGTCATCAGAACAGTGCCTCACACACAGGCAGGTGTAGTGTTAGGTACTGCTCAAGTAAAGACTTTACAGGCCACTATACCTGGGTGACCACACAGCCATTTTTGGCCTGAAGTCACCATGGAGAGCATTGGTACAACACAATCGTGTTGTGCCGAATGGAGCAAACAAAAATCGATGTCGCTCACTATTGACAGTGGCATCAGAGGGATTAAAAGCCCGAGATCGGTGCTAGCACAAATCATGGGCATTGCAGCAGGATGTCAGTTATGATACATAATGTAGCTGACACCCGCTGGTGATATTTAGGGCGCCACACGTGAGCAGGCACGATCGTACCACCATACATATGGCTGTATACATGAATTCATCTCCCACGGTGCTGTGCATGTATGGTGGATGTCTTGATATCGTTGTTTTCAGCAGAACATGTTCTGTTCACACAATATGATGTGCTTCAAGAACGTTTATATCTAAGTAGGAATAACAATTATCTTGCACACAAACTAGCATTTTGCTTGTTCGTTGGGTGATTAGCGGCCGAAAATTGGCAAACATGCATTCACAGTTATCCGCAAGTATAACTGCACCTTTACAGTCCCAATTCCACAATTGCATTGGCTGAACAATGTATACAATGCCCTGATGTAACGTCCAGCTTCAATGTTCCAATCCTTTCATCTGACATCCTAGACTTCAGCAACATTCAAGAACAAATTGATATATTCATGCTTCAGGGAGAAGTGACAGTGCGACCATGGCAGTTGCATAATGCATAGGACCTGCCACAGACAGGAAAGCTGGCTACAAGTCCCACAGGACTTCCAGGATTACAGTAAAATACATTAACACTTAAAACCATGTTCTATTCCTTCCCATGTGTATACTGACACTGCAAACCTCTTTTGGTCTTGCCACACCAGTTAACAAGATTTGGAAGCTTAATCATCATGAAACTGTCAGAAGACAGTTAAACAAACTCATATATGAAAGTCAATAATATTATCAAAAGGGTATTAAAAGTGTATCCTTCAACTTCAACTACCAAGTAATATAACTTAATAATACCTCTATTATGTAAGGTCATCCGAATTGTAAATATTTGCTTCAGTCTTGTGTCCCAGCAGCAATCGTTCTAGAGTATGCCCCCACAGGAGTGATAGGATCTGGCAGGCTCACTCATTTTCTAGCTGAGCCAGCCCCCTTCGGCATGGTACATGCCTATACAGGGGGACAGGTTTAGCTATTCAAAGAACAGTCTATACTGATAACACTGATTATACAGTGGATCCCCAAAAAATTAGACCTACCCCGAAAATAAGCCCTAGCAGAATTTTTCAGCCTTTTCGGAGTATGCTTAAAATATAAGCTCTACTCCAAAAATAAGCCGTGGTTGAAGTTTATCATACTAATAGTATCCTGATGTAGGGCTTGTGCAGTCCTTTCAGGATATGTAACTTTTATTGCTGTATGTGGCGCCGTTGTGTTGCTGTAAGCAATGCACAGAGGCGCTGGCGGCTCTTCTGATCCAAGCATGACAGCATGTATTTCTATGTAGATGTCACGCTCAGGTCAGGAGAGCAGACAGCCAGTCCCAGGATTGTGATGTGATCCTCGGGTAAGTAGTACGGCAGTTTGACTGATCCCAATCACTGACGCTAGCACAGAGCGGTGAGCTGGAGAAGGAGTGAATATGCATATTTGTATTAACATATGTTTAACTAGCAGGCGCGAGACTATACATTTTCCAAGGCTTACAGCAACACAACGGGTCAATGTATAGCAATAAAAATTGTAGGACACCCCTTCGCGCATTTTTTGGAGGCAATAATAATATAAGACACTGTCTTATTTTTGGGGAAACATGGTACAATAGATGACATGCCAACAAGGGAGGTGCTGCAATGTGTCAAGTGTACACCAGAAGTGGAGTTGCAAAGATTGGAGTTAGAATCTACTGATTGAGAACTTTGATCATTAAAACATACGAGAATAATGCGGGCATCACACGGTATGATCTATCGTGCGATCGCACAAGCGATCGTACCCGCCCCGGTCATTTGTGCGTCATGGGCAAATAGCTGCCCGTGTCGCACAAAGTCGTTAAACCCCCGTCACACGTACTTACCTGATGAGCAACCTCGCTGTGGGCGGCGAACATCCTCTTCCTGAAGGGGGAGGGATGTTCGTCATCACAGCGACGTCACACAGCCGCCGGCCAATAGAACCGGAGGGGCGGAGATGAGCGGGACATAAACATCCCGCCCACCTCCTTCCTTCCGCATTGCCGCCGGGAGCCGCGGGACGCAGGTAAGCTGTGTTCATCATTCCTGGGGTGTCACACGGAGCGATGTGTGCTGCGCCGGGTACAATGAACAACTGGCACCATGAAAAATAAACAATTTTTTAAAAATAGGCGACGTGTACACGACTCACGATTTGTGACCGATTCAGCGTCGCTCGGAGGTGTCAAACGAAACGATGTCGCAAACGATGCCAGATGTGCGTCACGAAAACTGTGACCCCGACGATGCATCGCACAATAGCTCGTCTCGTGTCACTCCCACATTAGATTATCGTATTAGAATGTTGTATCATTTGTTATTTTAAGCACAGTTGTTGCTATTTTTTAACTGAGCAACCTCTTTACAGAGAAATTCCCTTATATAGGGCATCCTCGGTACAGCTTAACCAGAGAAATACTATTTTCCTTATTCCTTTGACTTAGGCTAAAGGCTACTTTACACACTGCGATATCGGTCCCGATATCGCTAGTGTGGGTACCCGCCCCCATCTGTTGCGCGACACGGGCAAATCGCTGCCCGTGCCGCATAACATCGCCCAGACCCGTCACACATACTTACCTGCCCGGCGACGTCGCTGTGACCGGCGAACCGCCTCCTTTCTAAGGGGGCGGTCCGTGCGGCGTCACAGCGACGTCACTGAGCGGCCGCCCAATAGCAGCGGAGGGGCGGAGATGAGCGAGACGTAACATCCCGCCCACCTCCTTCCTTCCTCATAGCGGCCGGGAGGCAGGTAAGGAGAGCTTCCTCGTTCCTGCGGCGTCACATATAGCGATGTGTGCTGCCGCAGGAGCGACGAAGTACATCGTTACTGCTGCAGTAACGATAATCGAGAATGGACCCCCATGTCACCGATGAGCGATTTTGCACGTTTTTGCAACGATGCAAAATCCCTCATCGGTGTCACATGCAGCAACATCGCTAATGCGGCCGGATGTGCGTCACAAATTCCGTGACCCCAACGACTCCGCATTAGCAATGTCGCAGCGTGTAAAGCCCCCTTTAGTTCACACTTTCGTTGTTTTGCATCAGTCACAATCCGTCGCCTTGAGGAATTATGGTATCCTGCAAAATATTTTGCAGGAATCTGATTTTTCCCCATAGATTTCTAGCAGCGACAGATTGTGACTGATGGCCTTGCATTGCATCCGCCGCGTGACGGATCAAGGTATATTCCCACTTCCGTTGTTTTAAATCTGTCAGGAACCGTCATTTTTTAGATGTCAACTGATGGAACAGATGTGTTATTTCACAGGATTCCGTTCACAGGAATCCTATGAAAAATCTGATCCTTCGCGTCTGTTACATATGCTGTGCGTCCGTTTTTTGATGGATTCATCGTGATACGTTTGTGTTTGGGACAGCTCAATGGGTGTGCCAAACATGCTGGGCATGCTCAGTAGAGCAAGATGGAATCTAGCACTGGATTTCATCGTGTGACGGATTACGGCAGAATCTAGCACCATAGACATCCATTAAGATGGAATTTTCTTTGAAAACACTGCAGGCACACATGAAAAATTTAAGGAGTCAAAATCCTGTTGCTAGATTTGCTTTAATAAACATGTTCAAAGGTACTCTTAACCCCTTCACGACCGGCCGATTTTTCGCTTTCCGTTTTTTTTTTTCGCCATTCTTTTTCTGAGAGACGTAACTTTTTTATTTTTCAGTCAATATGGTCATGTGAGGGCTCATTTTTTGCGGAACGAGCTGTACTTGTAAATGAAACCATCAGTTTTACCATATAGTGTACTAGAAAACGGCAAAAAAATTCCAAATACAGAAAAATTGCAAAAAAAGTGCGATAGCACTGTGGTTTTTGAGATATTTTATTCACTGTGTTCACTATATGGTAAAACTGATGTGTGGGTGTGATGCCTCAGGTCAGTGCGAGTTCGTAGACACCAAACATGTATAGGTTTACTTTTATATAAGGGGTTAAAAAAAATTTGTTTGTCCGAAAAAAGTGGCGCATGTTTTCGCCATATTCCGTGAACCATAGCGTTCTCATTTTTCGGGATCTATGGCTCAGTGATGGCTTATTTTTTGCGTCTCAAGCTGACGTTTTTAACAGTACCATTTTTGCGCAGATGCTACATTTTGATCGCCTCTTATTGCATTTTGCGCAAAAGTTGTGGCGACAAAAAAACATCATTTTGGCGTTTGGAATTTTTTTGCCGCTACGCCGTATACTGATCAGATTAATTGATTTTATATTTTGATAGATCGGGCGTTTATGAACGCGGCGATACCAAATGTGTGTATATTTTTTATTTTTTTAACCCTTTAATTTTCAATGAGGCGAATGGGGGGTGATTTGAACTTTTAGGTTTTTTTGGTTTTTTTTTAAATTTTTTAAAACTTTTTTTAACTTTTTTTTTTTATTTTACTAGTCCCCCTAGGGGGCTATTGCGATCAGCATTCCGATCGCTCTGCAGTATCTGCTGATCACAGCTACAAGGCTGTAAACAGCAGATGCGCTCTCTTTCTCTTTTGCTGTGCCGCTGGCACAGCGAAAGTGAAAGCAAATCAGGTGTAGTACAGGAGTCATCACATGACCCTGTGCTACCATGACAACTATCGGGAGTCACGTGATCGCGTCACGTGACTTCCGGTATCGGGCGGTAAGTAAATGTTTACCGCGGTATGTTTGTCCGAAAAAAGTGGCGCATGTTTTACGCCATATTCCGTGACCCAAAGCGTTCTCATTTTTCGGGATCTATGGCTCAGTGATGGCTTATTTTTTGCGTCTCAAGCTGACGTTTTTAACGGTACCATTTTTGCGCAGATGCTACATTTTGATCGCCTCTTATTGCATTTTGCGCAAAAGTTGTGGCGACAAAAAAACATCATTTTGGCGTTTGGAATTTTTTTGCCGCTACGCCGTATACTGATCAGATTAATTGATTTTATATTTTGATAGATCGGGCGTTTATGAACGCGGCGATACCAAATGTGTGTATATTTTTTATTTTGTTAACCCTTTAATTTTCAATGAGGCGAATGGGGGGTGATTTGAACTTTTAGGTTTTTTTGGGGTTTTTTTAAATTTTTTAAAACTTTTTTTAACTTTTTGTTTTTTATTTTACTAGTCCCCCTAGGGGGCTATTGCGATCAGCATTCCGATCGCTCTGCAGTATCTGCTGATCACAGCTACAAGGCTGTAAACAGCAGATGCGCTCTCTTTCTCTTTTGCTGTGCCGCTGGCACAGCGAAAGTGAAAGCAAATCAGGTGTAGTACAGGAGTCATCACATGACCCTGTGCTACCATGACAACTATCGGGAGTCACGTGATCGCGTCACGTGACTTCCGGTATCGGGCGGTAAGTAAATGTTTACCGCGGTATGTTTGTCCGAAAAAAGTGGCGCATGTTTTACGCCATATTCCGTGACCCAAAGCGTTCTCATTTTTCGGGATCTATGGCTCAGTGATGGCTTATTTTTTGCGTCTCAAGCTGACGTTTTTAACGGTACCATTTTTGCGCAGATGCTACATTTTGATCGCCTCTTATTGCATTTTGCGCAAAAGTTGTGGCGACAAAAAAACATCATTTTGGCGTTTGGAATTTTTTTGCCGCTACGCCGTATACTGATCAGATTAATTGATTTTATATTTTGATAGATCGGGCGTTTCTGAACGCGGCGATACCAAATGTGTGTATATTTTTTATTTTTTTAACTCTTTAATTTTCAATGGGGCGAATGGGGGGTGATTTGAACTTTTAGGGTTTTTTTTTAATTTTTTAAAACTTTTTATTTTTATTTTACTAGTCCCCCTAGGGGGCTATTGCAATCAGCATTCCGATCGCTCTGCAGTATCTGCTGATCACAGCTACAAGGCTGTAAACAGCAGATACGCTCTCTTTCTCTTTTGCTGTGCCGCTGGCACAGCGAAAGTGAAAGCAAGTCAGGTGTAGTACAGGAGTCATCACATGACCCTGTGCTACCATGACAACTATCGGGAGTCACGTGATCGCGTCACGTGACTTCCGATATCGGGCGGTAAGTAAATGTTTACCGCGATCGCGCTTATAATGGCGCTGTCACATATTGACAGTGCCATATAATGGGTTAAACGGCATGAGCAGATAACGATTCTGCTCGTGCCTAGCAGGCAGACATCTCAGCTGTGAAAATCAGCTGAGATGTGTGCCAATCGCAGCATGATGCTGCCGGCAGACCGCGGGCAGTAACATTATGACCGCAAGGACGTAATTTTACGGCCCGCGGTCGTTAAGGGGTTAAATGGGTTGTCCAAGTTTGGTGCATAAGTCTACAATCACTCTCTGTGACTGCAGACTTGTGAATCCTCACAGCTTGTACAATACGCTGTCAGGATTCTCTGATGCCGGCAGCGAACGGTCATGTGACCACAATTATGCAACAGTATCATCGCCAGCACCAGACAATTCACTATGCATTATGAGGATTCACAAATCTGCAGTCACATACAGACATTTGTACCAGACCTGACTGGAAAATCCCTTTAATAGTGTAGTGCGGCAATGGGCAGTAATTGTGGCTGAGGTGTAGTTCCCTTACACCCTCAACTCACTGCATGAAAGATGAGGTCTTGGCTGGGTGTGTGGACTTTCGCTAGTGGGAACAAGAAGAGGTGTAAGCCAACAGCCTCCAATTCAGACTCGCTCTCAGGGGACCGGGTGACCTTCTTCTCCAGGCCACCTGACCTTACCTCCTCTGACATGAAGGCCATCAGCCTATGCCAGCCACTGCATCCTGGTCCTCCTCTAGCCGACACACAGTACCATGTCTGCTGAACAACCTTCACTCAGCGTTGTTTCCACCCTGCCATCCTGCAGCTCTATTATCTTTCAACAAATGGTGCTGTTCTGCTCACCCCGTATCGTTCTACATCACAGATCTGAATTACACTAGATGGGATTTCTTCCGGCTGACCATCCCGTTTCTTCCCGGTGTCTGCCCATTTCCTGTGGTACCTCTGCAACTAGCAGGCCATCTCTTTCCACTCCTCACTGTGGGCCAACACTTCCAGATTAATCTCAACAACAACCCTCACCCACCAGCCTAGTTGTGTGAGATTAACAGCAATAGAATATGAAACACATTCTATTCAGGGGAACCATGGAAGAGACAAGATGCATAAATACCCAAATAAAGGTGAAAGTTGTTTTTTATTAAATATACACTAAAATAAGTACAAAAGTTAAAAAAGCAAAAGCAACCTACAATTGGCCATCTCAAATATAACATAATGTGATATATAATAATAATAATAATAATATATGTAGATTAATTTAAACCTTAAGAAAGTACCAAAGAGGTGATAAACTCAAAGAGATAGAGGGGAAAAAAGAAAAATGATAAATAGTGATAGTCAAAGGAGTTTATCCAAATATTAAAAAGTGACAAAAATGTCCCCGTAAACAAAATATCTCCAACAGGATGACAAACTACACCCCCAATGTTGATAATACTTGTTATTATTGTTAATAAAAAGTAAGCAAATGTAGAAAATTGTACAATTAGATTACAATAGAAGCCAATGAGATGGCTAAAAGACTAAAAGATACTCAGAAGATGCCTGATTGTCTTTTTGAGGGGTTTTTTTCCAGCATTTTTGCCTTAATTCAATGCTAAAATTTTCCTCATTGTTTAATGGATTTAAAAAAAAAAAACAAAAAAAACAGTAAAAGACATTGATAAAAAACACTGGTGTAAAAAAGTATGACAAAGCACTCAGGAAGCAACCTAAAAAATAGACGCCTCAGGTTCACAAAACTCCAGAGATAAGGAGCAATCCCAGAAGCATCTTCTACTTGATAAACAGACATTTTTTTACACAGTGTGAAAATATCTTAAAGGGAACCTGTCACCAGGATTTTCTCTTATGAACTGCGGCCATCTCCAGTAAACTCATATACAGCATTCCAGAATACTGTATATAAGAGCCCAGGCCACTCTGTACAACATAAAAAGCATAATTTATTATACTCACTGGCAGGACGGTCCGGTCCAATGGGCTTCACTGGTCTCAGTCCTGCGCCTCCTATGTTCCTTTCATCGCCGTCCTCTTTACCAGCTCCCTGTGGATGACACGTCCTACGTCATCCACACAGAGGTCTTCATTGCGCGCAAAATAATTTAGTTTTAAAGTATTTTTATTAAAGGGTTTACAAAATATAGAGGGAAAGAGGGAAGTCAATGCATCAAGGAGAAAGTAGTTTACAAATTGTGATATAAAATGTATTTGTTTAAGAAAGAAATATTGTGAGGATGGGTGAAAATGAGGGAGGGTAGAAGTAATGAGAGAGAAGGGAGGAGGAAAGTTGCAATTTTATTAGGAAATAAGGGATGGTGAGAGGGAAAAAGGAGTGAAGGAGGGAAAGGGAGAACATCCTTGTAAAATTCTGTCTTAAAAACACAAAACGAAACTTATATACAAGCAAACTGTATCTAATTTGAGATACCTTAGAAAGGTTGCTAAATAATAGATGACCTTAAATTAAAATTTATTTTGTTAGAAAAATTTTGATATTTTTAAGAAATAAATAATCTAAAGGCAGTGATCTCATATGAGACATTCTCGGAATCTGTCCCAAGGATTCCATTGTTTGAAAAAAACAGAAATCGATTGTTGACAATGGCGTAATGTTTTTCGAAATTTCTATGTAGAACTATTGATTCTATAATTTGAGTGATTGTAGGGGATGAGGTTTTTTGCCAATTTGCTGCTATAATGTTTTTTGTTGTTAGGAAAATATGAAGTATTAAGGATCTGTAAGATTGGATAAATTAATATTGTATTTAAAGAAAGGAGAGCTAAAGATGGAGTAATAGGTATATTTACTTGAGTAATTTGATAAACCAGTCTTGAAATATCTAGCCATAAATGTTTCAAAACTGGACACCCCCAGAAGAGATGCAAAAGATCACCTCTCATGCCACAATTCCTCCAATACATGGGTGAAATGTTTTTATTAAATTGGTAAATTCTCAATGGGCAAAGATACCATCTTGTTAATAACTTACTATGAGTTTCCAAAAGAAGAGCAATAGTGCTTGCTGGGTGAGTTGCTTTTAGTGCTGTTTGCCAGTCCTCCTCTGGAAAATTTTGTTTAAGATCCCTTTCCCAGTTGAGATGAACCTTCAATTTCTCAAGCCTATGGTCTCCAATGGGATATTGGTATATTAGTTTACTACTCCAGACTGTTTTATTATTAGGATTGCAAAATAGTGGGTCAATTATTAATGGAAGGGGATACTTATTAGAAATTAGTTTCCGAATGGATTCTCTAAAGGTCAACAATGTTTTAAAATCGGTGTCAAGGATTTTGTGGTTGATTTTTAAGTCTAAAAAGGAAATATAGTCTGAGCCATCATGCAAGTCGCTTACTTAATACTTTCAGTTTACAGTTATGCCATGAGGCTGGGACTTTTGAATTTGAAAGAATTGCAAGGAATTGCAAGGAAAATTGTTTGATCATTTCATATTTTGATTGTTTGATTGTTTTAGTTGCTAAAATTTTTCACGCATGTAAATGCAATGGTAGGAAAATCAGGAAGTTTTAAGAATGGGGAGGAGAGCTGAAGAAGAATTAGGTGTTTAAGTGGGCTATAATTATTGAAGAACAACTCTAGATCTACCCAAGGAAGATTATAAAATTCCTTAATCCAATGCTGTCTCTGTTTGACGAGATTTGTGATGTAGTAGCTGTGTAAAAAAAGGAGCCCTGTACCTCCTCTACTCCTATGCTTAATGAGTAAGGATTTGGAAATTCTGGCTTTTTTATTGTTCCATATGACATTATTTAGGATTGCTTGAACAGAGTTTATGTGTTTGAGGGGAAAAATTAGAGGAATGGATCTAAATAGGTACAGTGAGGGCCAGAAATATTTGGACAGTGACACAAGTTTTGTTATTTTAGCTGTTTACAAAAACATGTTCAGAAATACAATTATATATATATAATATGGGCTGAAAGTGCACACTCCCAGCTGCAATATGAGAGTTTTCACATCCAAATCGGAGAAAGGGTTTAGGAATCATAGCTCTGTAATGCATAGCCTCCTCTTTTTCAAGGGACCAAAAGTAATTGGACAACGGACTCAAAGGGCTGCAATTAACTCTGAAGGCGTCTCCCTCGTTAACCTGTAATCACTGAAGTAGTTAAAAGGTCTGGGGTTGATTACAGGTGTGTGGTTTTGCATTTGGAAGCTGTTGCTGTGACCAGACAACATGCGGTCTAAGGAACTCTCAATTGAGGTGAAGCAGAACATCCTGAGGCTGAAAAAAAAGAAAAAATCCATCAGAGAGATAGCAGACATGCTTGGAGTAGCAAAATCAACAGTCGGGTACATTCTGAGAAAAAAGGAATTGACTGGTGAGCTTGGGAACTCAAAAAGGCCTGGGCGTCCACGTATGACAACAGTGGTGGATGATCGCCGCATACTTTCTTTGGTGAAGAAGAACCCGTTCACAACATCAACTGAAGTCCAGAACACTCTCAGTGAAGTAGGTGTATCTGTCTCTAAGTCAACAGTAAAGAGAAGACTCCATGAAAGTAAATACAAAGGGTTCACATCTAGATGCAAACCATTCATCAATTCCAACAATAGACAGGCCAGAGTTAAATTTGCTGAAAAACCCCTCATGAAGCCAGCTCAGTTCTGGAAAAGTATTCTATGGACAGATGAGACAAAGATCAACCTGTACCAGAATGATGGGAAGAAAACAGTTTGGAGAAGAAAGGGAACGGCACATGATCCAAGGCACACCACATCCTCTGTAAAACATGGTGGAGGCAACGTGATGGCATGGGCATGCATGGCTTTCAATGGCACTGGGTCACTTGAGTTTATTGATGACATAACAGCAGACAAGAGTAGCCGGATGAATTCTGAAGTGTACCGGGATATACTTTCAGCCCAGATTCAGCCAAATGCCGCAAAGTTGATCGGACGGCGCTTCATAGTACAGATGGACAATGACCCCAAGCATACAGCCAAAGCTACCCAGGAGTTCATGAGTGCAAAAAAGTGGAACATTCTGCAATGGCCAAGTCAATCACCAGATCTTAACCCAATTGAGCATGCATTTCACTTGCTCAAATCCAGACTTAAGACGGAAAGACCCACAAACAAGCAAGACCTGAAGGCTGCGGCTGTAAAGGCCTGGCAAAGCATTAAGAAGGAGGAAACCCAGCGTTTGGTGATGTCCATGGGTTCCAGACTTAAGGCAGTGATTGCCTCCAAAGGATTTGCAACAAAATATTGAAAAAAAAAAATTTTTTGTTTGGGTTTGGTTTATTTGTCCAATTACTTTTGACCTCCTAAAATGTGGAGTGTTTGTAAAGAAATGTGTACAATTCCTACAATTTCTATCAGATATTTTTGTTCAAACCTTCAAATTAAACGTTACAATCTGCACTTGAATTCTGTTGTAGAGGTTTCATTTCAAATCCAATGTGGTGGCATGCAGAGCCCAACTCGCAAAAATTGTGTCACTGTCCAAATATTTCTGGACCTAACTGTATAACATTTTTGGAAGAAAAATCATTTTATATGTTGTTAGTCTCCCCAGCCACGAAAGATTCTGTTTTTGGGCATTATTAATATCTTTTTTGATGACTTCTATTAACCTACCGTATATGCCGGCGTATAAGTCGACTGGGCGTATAAGACGACCCCCAACTTCTGCCCTAAAAATATAGAATTTGGGATATACTCACTGTATAAGACTACCCCGCTCCCAAATGAAAAAAAGTCTGCTTTGATTGCAACATGTTAATTTTAATTCCGCGAGAGCCGTACAATATGTTTTTAAAGGGCCATTGACAGATCAATCGCTCCAATGTTCACTTAGTACAGCAAGGAATGCTCCTCCCTGCTGTATAAAGCCACAACTGGACTGAAACAATGGTACTACACTCTGCTACAAACAGACACACACAACTCTGCTACAAACAGACAAACACACACAACTCTGCTACAAACAGACAAACACACACAACTCTGCTACAAACAGACAAACACATACAACTCTGCTACATACAGACAAACACACACAACTCTGCTACATACAGACAAACACATACAACTCTGCTACATACAGACAAATACACACAACTCTGCTACATACAGACAAACACATACAACTCTGCTACATACAGACAAACACATACAACTCTGCTACATACAGACAAACACATACAACTCTGCTACATACAGACAAACACATACAACTCTGCTACATACAGACAAATACACACAACTCTGCTGCTCTGTGGGGCCTGCACCCGCGGCTCGGCGGGTACAGCACCCGCGGCATCGGCGGGGGGGGGATTGGCAGGGCATACATCTGGGGGGTTAGAAGCAGCTCACCGGGGCCCATAATGGGCACAAGTCCCCCTGTGTTAGATATCTCCCCCATAGTGCTGCCCATGGCCCCTATATAGATCGCACAAGTCCCCCTGTGTCAGATATCGCCCCCATAGTGCTGCCCATGGCCCCTATAGATCGCACAAGTCCCCCTGTGTCAGATATGGCCCCTAGGCTGCTGCCCAAAGTAAAATAAAACCCTCTTTCCTTATCTCCTGCAGCGCTGAGCTCCCTCCTGTCTGCTCCGTGCTTCTGTTCTTCCACTTCCTGGTTCTCAGTGCGGTCATGTGATCGGCACAGCAGGCTGAGATCTCTGCCTGATCACAGTGGAAGCAGGGACACGGGGAGAAACGCTGCAGGGGTAAGTAAAGCTTTTTTATTTTAGAATGAGCAGCAGCCTGGGGGCCAAATCTAACACATGGGGGACATGTGCGATCACACTGGGACGCAGGCTCATATAATATGCACCGCTCACCAGCCCCTCACTGCGTGCGATTTCAGCACCATTGGAGATGGACAGCGGCTGTGCATATTATATGAGCGGGTGCAGGAGATCAAAGGCTGCAGGCCGCAGCGTTCCCCTGTGCTCCAGAGCTGCTGCCCCCACCTCCCCTGGACGCTGCAGTGTACATACACCCCCCCCCCCCCGTATATCCGGCGTATAAGACGACCCCCCACTGTAGCCATTATTTTAAGGGGGTAAAAAGTCGTCTTATACGCCAGTATATACGGTATTTATTTTTGTTTCAATCAGGATTTGGGGTTGTTTCATAATTTGTATTCCCAAATAATCAACAATGGAGTCTTCCCATAAAAAAGAGGAATAGGATTTAATTTGATTAGGAGCTGTGAGGTCAAGAAAGAAGGGGAGAAGTTTGGATTTTTTGCCATTTAATTTATAATGAGATATTTTAGACTAGTTATCTAGGATGTTAACCACTTCAGGAATAGAGGAAGCTGGGTTAGATAGTGAGAGGATAATGTCATCCGCGAAAAGCCCGATTTTATGTTTTTTTTGTCTTGGTTGAAATACCCTCAATGCTGTTATTAGTTCTGATTGTTTCAGCCAAAGGTTCTATTGCTAAGATGAAAAGAAGAGGGGAGAGAAGTCATCTCTGCCGAGTTCCATTGGTGATGTCAAAGGGTGCAGACAAATGGTTATTTGCATACACTCTGGCTGAAGGCCTAGAGTATAGTGCCATAACTTTATGGATAAAATTATCATTAAGGCCAAAAGATGATAAAGTCATCCTCAGGTACTGCCAATTAATGCGGTTGAACGCCTTTTCAGTGTCTAATGCTAGCAGTACAGATAGTGTTTTGTTTTTTCCCATCTGATGTACAAGGTTGATCGTTCTCCTTGTACCATCAGTGGTTTGTCTCCCTTCGACAAAACCAAGTTGGTCATTGTGTACAATACCCGGAAGGATCTTCTTAAGCCTATTGTGAATCATATTGTCATATATTTTAACATCGGTATTAATCAAAGAAATTGGTCTATAATTACTCACAGACTCAGAATCTTCCCCGGATTTAGGAATCAATGTAATGGTAGCTTCTAACATCTCTGATGGAAATTAACCCAGCAGTGAGGCCTTGTTAAGAGTGTTAGTAAGGTGGGATGTAAGGAGGGTGGAAAAAGATTTATAATAATCATTTGAAAATCCATCAGATCCCGCAGATTTTCTAGATTTTAAAGAATTTATCGTACTAAGGGTTTCATTTTCAGTAAAGGGAGCATTAAGGGTTTTTAATTTATCTGTGCAAAGTAATTTAGTGTGCAGGCGGTCTTTGACCTTTCTTTCTCTGGGCATGCACATTACAATATTTTGACATAGAAACGTGCGCATGTGCAGGAGTGTAATTGAGACCACTGTTTGGATGACGTAGAATGCATCATCCACACAGATTGGGTAAGGAGGACGGCGATGGAAGGAAGCGAGGAGGTGTCGGACTAAGACCTAACTGCCCCTCAGGAGAGTGTAATAAAATATGTTTTTTACGTTCTACAGATCAGCCTGGGCATTTATATACAGTATTCTAGAATACAGTATATAAAAGCTTACCGGTGCTGGCCGCAGCTCATAGAGGGAAATCCTGGTGACAGGTTTCCTTTAAAGTAAAGTGAACCCACTGATTTTGGCAGGAGTACACTACAACTTAGAAGAATTGCCAGCACATCCTAATCTTATACTCTGAACTGGTGCAAACTGAACATAGATTTTGATAATGTACACTACAACTTAGGCTGGGGCTATACAGAGATATGGGCCATGCAACAGCAATTCCCTGAAAAGTTGCACGACAAAAACATCAGTGCAACTTGTGTGGCATGTCCGACTTGTGATAGTGAATCTAACTAATTTGGAAATGTTTGTAGCTCTGTGTCACACTCCCAGTATGTTGCAGGTCACAACAGAACGTTATAGGAAATCATTATATAAAATATCGCAATGTGTTGCTGCAATTCTAGTGTCGCACGACGCATATCAAAAGTGTAACCCTGGCTTAATGTTCAGGGTATATGCACAAGATATCTTTATGACACTGGTGCACCCACTGAGGTTTTCCTGAAATGGCTTTGTTGGCAGCTTTATTGTCATCTTAAGGTCCAGTCACACATAACAATATCATTAACGAGATCATTACTACGTCACAGTTTCTGGATCGTTGTTAAATCGTTAGTGAGATCGTTGGTTAGATGTCCCACAGTCATTTTCCCAACGACTTTAGTAACGATGCAGCGACCTGTATAACGATCTCGTTGGTCGTTGGGACTCTGTCACACAGCAGCTATGTAATGATTCCAACCTCGAATAGGGGCGTAGTGTTTGACGCTGTAAGCCACAAAGGCGTGGATATGCGTCGCCTTTTCCACACCCCTCTGCTCCGATTGGTGTCCAATACTGCGTTCTGATTGGGCGGCTGGCCTAGAAGGCAACTTTGTATCGCTTCATCCTTTGTCTCTTTTTGAGCCTTGCTTTGAGGATAGAACCTGCGACTCCACCTGGATTCATTCGTACTTTGTTCCCAGTTGCTTGCTTGCTTTTCGGATCGAAGCTGCATCTGCACCCGGATTTATCCCTCCTTCGTTCCCGAGTGTGTGCTTACTGTTCTCAGCGCCAACCAATCGGTGCAGATGGAGCGCAGAAAGGGTGACGCAACTACACGCCTACTTGTCACACTTTAAGTTCTCATCTAGGTCGTTAACAAGATTGTTGGTAAGTGTCAAACATACAGATCCATCCTGCCCAGCAGGACTCCAACAAGCAAAAAATGACCCAGGACATTCAGCAACAACCAGCGATCTCACAGCAGGGGGCGGATCGTTGGTACATGTTAAACATAACAAGATCGCTGGTGAAGTCGTTGTTTCGTCACAGAAACTGTGACGTAGCAACGATGTCGTTAGCGATCTCGTTATGTGTGAAGTGGCCTTTAGTGGCAGTTGACCCGTTGTCGTCTTTCTGGAACTTATATTGTAACTAGCGAGTAGAAGCCACCCAAAAAATATAGATGCTACCTCTTTAAAAACATAATGGTTTCTGAACCCTGAAAAGAATAAAAGCAGTATCAAAATACTGAATATCTGCACAGCAATGTTGTTTTTACATTTCTGTTCATTTTTTGTGGGTCGTTTGCTTTTAGGAATGTTCTTGGCGGGATATGTCTGAAAATTATGTAATGTGCACATACCCAAAGTTCTGACTTTTGCCCCCCAAACAGTAGATATGAGGTGAAAAATGGAATTGGTGAGTTGGGTTTTAAACATGCCCAAACATTTGTGCACACAAGATCTAAGGATATCTCAGATAGAGATGAGTGATCCTGATAGGCAAAGATCGGAAAATGTTAAAGTCTGTACGACTTTGGCCAAATCGGGATTGGACATCTCAACATTTACCGCAAAAGTTGACGAGCTTGCCAAGGATCAGTAAATGTTCGGATAGCAAAAACCATCCTCTCTCTGCCCATCACAGCCATTGCAAGTATTGGCATGGCTGTCTTTGGCCACTGTAAAAACAGGGAAAAAAATGCAAGCCAAATAATAAAATATTAATTCTTTATTGTAAATCATTAAAATTTTTAAATAAACGGAGAAGAGACCTCAGACACATAATACATAAAAACAAAAAGAATAACACTGGCGGACAACTAACATATAATAATTAGCTGAAAATCTTTTAAATATTGTATAAAAACAAAACAAGTAGTATATATACACTTTATATAAGGTATATATGGTAAAAATATATGGAATACTATATATATGGGCTCACTAACGTATATACATTACGACAGTATAACGCAGTGAGACCGTGCCCCACCCTCTCTGACAGCGTTATACTGCTGGTGTAAAATAAATTCATAAAAAAATGCTGTGCAGTCCCCCTAGATATTGATACTAGCAGATATAAAGAATACAGCTACAGGATGCAGCCCCCAACTGTGCACTTATCGTGGTTGTGTATCAAAATAAGAGGAACCACATATGGCTTTTTTTTTTAAATTATTTAAATAATTAATTTAAAAAATCGGCGTGTGGTCCCCTCCAATTTTGATACCCAGCCAAGATAAAGCCCAACAGCTGGGAGATGGTATTCTCAGGCTGGGGAGGCCCATGGTTATTGACCCCCTCAGCCTAAAAATAGAAGACTGCAGCCACCCAGAATTGTTGCATCCATTAGATGTGACACTCCTAGCACTGCTCATCCTGATTGCCCCAGTTTGAAAATACCAGCCCCCAGCTGGCGGGTTTTTCTTGGCTGAGTATCAAAATTGGAGCTTACTGCACACCATTTTTTAAAAATTATTTATTTACATAAAAAAGCCGCATGTGGTTTCTCTTATTTTGATAACAGCCGCAATAAGCACATGGCTGGGGATGCAGCCTGTAGCCTTGGCTTTATCTGTACTGGTATCCATACAGGGGGGCGTCTCAGAGGGTGGGGGCGTGGTCCAACGGCAGCCAATCAGAGACTCCGTTAAAAGGGAAAAGCAGTATGTATCAGCGGACCCGGAAGTAGCGCTGCAGGAAGACACAGTAAATATGTACTGCTTTATTCCTTTTTTTAATTTCTTGTTTTACAAACCCCCTACACCATTTTACAACACATCACTTTTGCCTCCCATTGAATTTAATGGGTTCGGATAGGATCGATCCGATCGGCAATCTCAGGCAGGTTCGGCAATCCTGAACCAATCTGATCCTTGGCTCATCTCTAATCCCTGACCCTTATTTAGAGGCTTTATTTGTGTTTTTCTTGTACACTATATTTATAAATAGGTATTATTCTTTACATTTTCTAACAGAGCTATTACCAGTGCAGCCCAGTACTGAATGATCATCCCTGAAAGCTTTCTTTTATATGTGTAGGCAATCTGGATGTATCAAAGTGCAATTGTGTATCTGTGTGTTTGAAAGTGTCATTATCACTTGAGCTAATAAATGTGATAGTGTTTACTACCAGTAATTCTATTATGCTTGAAATGTTTAACACTGATTTTTATCTGTCTGGATTTAATAGACTTCTTAGATAAGCTTGGTTTGTGATAACCTTTTCTTATTCATGACTAGTTTAGACTGGACAATGCTATAGCAGAAACACAAAGTCTTTAGCAATACATCAGAAAACTCACAGGTGCTTTCCCCCAGTTTACAACTTATAGTCGGTTTACACTGGCCAAATTACGACATAAAACGATTGACCACATTTTTGATGATCAATAGCCTTTTAATAGTCTGCTTGGACAGGCAGACATCATCTCCCATGGGGCTACATATTTACCGGTGAATAGTTGTTCAATTGCCTGTTTAGAAAGACATGATTTTGCATATGCACTGAACAATCCGTAATAGATCATTCCGTGCGCATAGGCTGCCATCGCACCATTGTTCTTGGAGTGCAGGTTCTGACTCCTGACAACACGCTGCCGAGATGTATGATTTTTTTAAGTCAGTTAAATGATAATTTCTCTCTAAAAAATGTGTGTTTTGCTCATTTATTGATTGCAGGATTATCTGGAAACAAGTGTTCCTAGGAAGGCTCATTCCTAATAGCTGTGAAGGTTAACCATTTCACCGCCTCTTTCCGTCTTTCATTTTCACTTTTTCCTCCCTTTTTTTCCAAGAGCCATAACTTTTTATTTTTCTGGCAATATAGCCATTCGAGGGCTTGTTTTTTGTAGAACAAGTTGTATTTTTGAATGACACCATTGATTCTGCCACATAGCATACTGGAAAACGGGAAAAAAAATTCAAGTGTGGTTAAATTGCAAAAGAAGTGCCATTCCATGATTGTTTTTACAATTAGGGGACTCAAAGCTGCGATACTCTGATCGCTTATGCTGTACAGAGCGGTGCTGTTTTGCTATGAATGCCGATGCTCAGCTGATATTCACAAGAGTATCATGACAGTGACAGAGGTCATCAGCAGACTCCACGCTATCATGACAACCCATCGGCACCCTGTGAGCAAGTCCTGGGACTGGTGATTGGAGTGCGGAATGACGCGTTCCCCACTGGTACGCATTAAATCCCATTGTCAGAGATCTTTGATCCATGCGCTCCTCTTAAGGCTGCTTTACACCAGACAATCTATCGTGCGATAGATCGTCGGGGTCACGGATTTTGTGACGCACATCCGGCATCGCTGGCGATGCCGGCCTGTGTGACACCTCCTAGCGACGCAGTATCGCTCACAAATCGTGAGTCGGGTACTGCTCGCTAGGTTCCATAATATCGTTTAATTTAGTTGACCATCGTTTCCGTGGTAGCACACGCTGCTCCGTGTGACACCACGGGAACGATGAGCAGCTCACCTGCCTCCCGCGGCCGCCGCCGGCTCTATGTGGAAGGAAGGAGGTGGGCGGGATGTTTACGTCCCGCTCATCTCCGCCCCTCCGCTTCTATTGGCCGGCGGCCGTGTGACGTCGCTGTGACGCCGAACGTCCCTCCCACTCCAGGAAGTGGACGTTCGCCGCCCACAGCGAGGTCGCACGAGAGGTAAGTATGTGTGACGGGGGTTACTAACTTTGTGCGACACGGGCAGCGATTTGTCCGTGACGTAAAAAGGACGGGGGCGGGTACGATCGATTGTGAAATCGCACAATCGGTCGTACCGTGTAAAGCAGGCTTTAGAGTCACATGTTGGCTGATTAGATAAGCCGACATGTCCAGGGAGCATCAAAGAGAGTTACACAACCTATGATGTATTGGTACATCATAGATTGTGAAGGGATTAAATACACCCTTAAGGCCCCGTCACACTAAGCAACATCGCTAGCAACATCGCTGCTAACGAACAACTTTTGTGACGTTGCTAGCGATGTTGCTGTGTGTGACATCCAGCAACAACCCGGCCCCTGCTGTGAGGTCGTTGGTTGTTGCTGAATGTCCTGGGCCATTTTTTAGTTGTTGCTGTCCCGCTGTGAAGCACAGATCGCTGTGTGTGACAGCGAGACAGCAACAACTAAATGTGCAGGCAGCAGGAGCCGGCTTCTGCGGAGGCTGGTAACCAATGTAAACATCGGGTAACCAAGAAGCCCTGTCCTTGGTTACCCGATATTTACCTTTGTTACCAGCCTCCGCTGCTCTCAAGTGACGGCTCCTGCTCTGTGCACATGTAGCTGCAGGACACATCGGGTTAATTAACCCGATGTGTGCTGTAGCTAGGAAAGCAGGGAGCCAGCGCTAAGCATTGTGCGCTGCTCCCTGCTCTGTGCACATGTAGCTGCAGCACACATCGGGTAATTAACCCGATGTGTGCTGTACTAGGAGAGCAGGGAGCCAGCGCTCAGTGTGCGCTGCTCCCTGCTCTCTGCACGTGTAGCTGTGTGAGCTGGTAACCAAGGTAAATATCGGGTTAGTTACCCGATATTTACCTTAGTTACCAAGCGCAGCATCTTCCACGCGGCGCTGGGGGCTGGTCACTGGTTGCTGGTGAGCTCACCAGCAACTCGTGTAGCAATGCTCCAGCGATCCCTCCCAGGTCAGGTTGCTGGTGGGATCGCTGGAGCGTTGCAGTGTGACATCTCACCAGCAACCTCCTAGCAACTTACCAGCGATCCCTATCGTTGTTGGGATCGCTGGTAAGTTGCTTAGTGTGACTGGACCTTTAGGCCTCCTACACTTGTCCGTGTTTCTGGTACATTTGGCATATGTTTTTTTTTCATGAATACCAATAGAACCAATTATAACCTTTGGGGCTACTCAGGTGTCTGAGTTTTCACACGTAACATTCATCAGTGTAAACCACACAGAGACATATCTGTTTGTTTCCAGCAACACAGATGACAACGGCCAATACAAGTCCATAGGTCCGTAAAAAACACATCCAGCACATGGATGCCATCCATGGGCTGTATGTGTTCAACATTTAAAGTATAGGAGAAGCTTTGAAATATCTTTTTATTTAGCCATACTGAAAAAACACGGATGGAACATCAATGACATATTGAGGGCATACTGATGAACTACACTGATGACACCGGTATTAGTTTTATATGTACGTTTTTTATACAACCATGTAAAGGGGGCCTTAGGCTGGGCTCAGAGGAACAGATGAGTGTATGCAAAATCGTACAATTTTTGTTAAAAAAAAAGATATATTAACAACCACTTATTGTTCTATTTTTCACATCTGTATTGCACTCTTATGTCCATTTTTTACATCAATATTGCAACCCGCTTTTATTTTAAGGGTGTTTCCCATGAAAAAAGTTTATTTTTAAAGTTCACCTTATTACACAGATATGCAAAAAAATTGAGTTTATGAAAATAGTTTCAAATTCAATGAGTATTTCTTGTTTTCTTAAGCCCTGATTTAAAAAAAAAAACAAAAATGTATACAATATTATATATATATATATATATATATATATATATATATATATATATATATATATATACATATATATACTAGCTGTACTACCCGGCTTCGCCCAGGTTAATAACTGTTGTTAACAAAATAGAATGTATTAACATTCCCAGGATAGAATGTATAAATAGAATGTATTAACGCCCGGTATAGTGACTGTCTCTCTGTTTCTCTCCCATTCTCTGTCTGTCTCCCCCTCTGTATATATCTCTCTGTCTCTCTATCTCTGTCTGTCTGTCTCTTTCCCTGTCTGTCTCTGACTGTCTCTGTCTCTTTCTTCATCTGTCTCAATCTCTTTCCCTGTTTGTCTATCTATCTCTTTCCCTGTCTGTCTATCTATCTCTGTCTCTTTCTCTGTCTGTCTCTTTCCCTGTCTGTCTCTTTCCCTCTCTTTCCCTGTCTATCTCTTTCCCTCTCTTTCCCTGTCTGTCTCTTTCCCTCTTTCCCTCTGTCTCTTTCCTTGTGTCTGTCTCTTTATCTGTCTCTTTACCTGTCTTTGTCTGCCTTTTACCCTGTCTGTCTCTTTCCCTTTCTTTCCCTGTCTCTCTGTTTCCCTGTGTCTGTCTCTGTCTCTTTGTCTGTGTCTGTATCTTTCCCTGTCAGTCTGTCTCTTTGTCTGTGTCTGTCTCTTTGTGTCTGTCTCTTACCCTGTCTATGTCTGTTTCTTACCCTGTCTGTGTCTGCCTCTTTTCCTGTTTGTGTCGGTCTCTTTCCCTGGCTGCATTGTGACACGCCAACATTCCATATAAGGGCGTGGCTGCGCATTATTCTGACGTTCTGGCTGCACTGTGGCTCCCAGCTCCATTCGCTTTAATGGAGGCAGATTTTTTGGCGAATAACTGTAAAGCGCGGGGTTAAAATTTCCCCTCAAAACATAGCCTATGACGCTTTCGGGGTCCAGACGTGTGAGTGTGCAAAATTTAGTGGCTGTAGCTGCGACGGTGCAGATGCCAATCCCGGACATACACACACACATTCAGCTTTATATATTAGATACTAGCTGTAGTACCCAGGCGTTGCCCAGGATAGTAACTGTCTCTCTGTCTCTCTCCCAGTCTCTGTCTGTGTGTCGCTATCTGTCTTTCTCTTTCCTTGTCTGTCTGTTTCTATCTCTCTGTATTTGCATCAGTCTATCTGTCTCAATCTCTGTATCTGTCTTTATCTCTCTCTGTCTCTTTGCCCGGCTGTCTCTTTGCCCGGCTATCTCTTTCCCCGGCTGTCTCTTTCCCCGGCTGTCTCTTTCCCGGGCTGTCTCTTTCCTGGGCTGTCTCTTTCCAGGTCTGTCTTTGCCCAGGTCTGTCTTTGCCCAGCTGTCTCTTTGCCCAGCTGTCTCTTTGCCCGGCTGTCTCTTTGCCCGGCTGTCTCTTTCCTGGGCTGTCTCTTTCCCGGGCTGTCTCTTTTCCAGGGCTGTCTCTTTTCTCGGGCTGTCTCTTTTCCAGGGCTGTCTCTTTTCCAGGGCTGTCTCTTTTCCAGGGCTGTCTCTTTCCAGGGTTGTCTCTTTTCCAGGGCTGTCTCTTTCCCGCGCTGTCTCTTTTCCAGGGCTGTCTCTTTTCCAGGGCTGTCTCTTTTCCAGGGCTGTCTCTTTGCCGGGCTGTCTCTTTGGGTATCTGTCTCTTTGCCCGGCTGTCACTTTGCCCGGCTGTCTCTTTGCCCGGCTGTCTCTTTCCAGGTCTGTCTCTTTCCAGGGCTGTCTCTTTCCAGGGCTGTCTCTTTCCCAGTCTGTCTCTGTATGTCTGTCTGTGTTTTTCTGTCTCTCTCTATCCGTCTATCCTATCTTATACTAACAGTTTATTTTGTTCCTATAGCAACCACTGACAGTTATTTATAGCCTATGGCTCCCAGCTCCATTCAGTTTAATGGCTGTAGGATTTTGCAGCGTAACTGGAAAGCACAGGGTTAAATTTTCCTGCCCAAACATAGTCTATGATGTTCCCTGAGTCACATGAGGCGTCTGTGCAAAATTTCGTGATTGTAAATGCGACGGTGCGGATTCCTTTAGCGGACATACACACATACACACATACACACATACACTGAGCTTTATATATTTTATATATATAGCTCTGACAAAAATTAAGAGACAACTTCCAAATTTTCAATTTTTCTGATTTTTCTCATTCTAGGTATATTTTTGAGTGAAATGTAAATTGTTCTTTTATTCTATAAACTACTGACAACGTCGAATTTCTAAGCAATAAATTTTGTATTTATTTTCTTAAAATGAGAAATTGTCAAAATAACAAAAAATGCATTGCTTTCAGACACCTCAAATGCAAAGAAAACAAGTTTATAATCATTTAGAAACAACAATAATAATGTTTTATCTCAAAAAGAGCTCAGAAATCAATATTTTACGGAATAACCATGATTTTTAATCACAGCTTTCATGCGTCTTGGCATGCTTTCCACCAGTTTTTCACACTGCTTTTGGGTGACTTTATGCCATTCCTGGTGCAAAAATGTAAGCAGTTCTTCTTTGTTTGATGGCTTGTGGCTATCCATCATCCTCTTGATTACTTTCCAGAGGTTTTCAATGAGGTTTGTGACGCCCTGGCAAAGCCAGGTTGTCACAGAAAGAGTTAATCCTCCTTGGTAATCTGATCTCACACCGGTGCAGCAGGACAAACCACAGCCCCCAGTGTAAGGCTAGGTTCGCACACTGCGTCTTTTTGACGCTGCGTTTTTGTGCGTTTTTGGCCGCTAAAAACGCACAAAAACGCACCTGCGTCGAAAAAACGCATGCGTTTTTGCCGCGATTTGGTGCGTTTTTGGCTGCGTTTTGCTGCGTTTTTGATCTCTGCGTTTTGCTGCGTTTTTCCAATGAATTGCATGGGGGGAAAACGCAGAAAAACGCAGGAAAGAACTGACATGTCCATTTTTTTTTTTTTTTACTCAAAAACGCAGGTAAAAAAAACAGATGTGTGCGGACAGCAAAAATGAAAACTCATAGACTTTGCTGGGGAAGCAAAGTCCTGCAGTTTTGAGGCCAAAAACGCACCGGAAAAACGCGCAAAAACGCCGCGAAAAATGCACTGTGCGCACATAGCCTAAGAGAAAAACAGAGCAGAGGGCAGGGGCTGGAGCAGAGTGTTTGGAGAGACAGAGAGAAGAGAAGCCTGGAGTTGTAGCTCCCAGGCTGAAAGTGAAGCGTGCTCCGAGAGGGCCGGGACAGGCCGTAGTGAGGAAGGGGCCGGAGGTAGCCGGAGCAGGGTAGTGGCCCCTCGGTACCTAGGGTGGCCCGGATCACTACAGGGGAGTGGATTCCGGGCTGAGGGGAAAGAGGAAGAGAGTGGAGAGAAAGGCACTTGGCTGCAGGGAAAGAACAACAGGAGCTGCTGCACCGTGTGTGGGACACTAACACCCCCGTACCGAAGGCTGCGGACACCGGCAATTCCTAGTTTACCAGTGACTCTGTGTGAATTACTTGTGAGTACGCCCGTGCCCTTGGGCACCGCACCGCAGCACTGCGCCCTGCTCCCTGCTTACCCCATCACCGGGCCCCGGGACAGCCAACCCCCTACCCACGGAGGGTAGAAATAACATCTAGCTGCTCCATACCATCGCTCCCGGGATCCCCGTCCAGAGCAGCGGTGATGTTCCAACCTCACCACAACCGTGGGTGGCGTCACGGACAATCTCCCTTACCAAATCCCCTTTTACTGTGGAGCCTGGGATCACAGACCGGGTCATGCTACCGTGATACCCACAGAAGTGACCCCGTGGCCCGGATCTGAGTACCCCCTGGTCCCCGGGCGACACATTTGGCGTCACGAACAGGATCAAACTCATCCAGTTACCTGGAGGAAGTGCGCCGTATTCTGGACTGTCAGCGGTGATCCGCTGCAAAAATTTTGAAAGTCAACATCTTTGCCGCCATTTTGGGTGCGAAAATCTCCCACCCAGCGCCTTCTTCCCCAAGCGGTGGGCGCGAAAAAGAGGCTCCGCCCCCTGAGAACGCGGGCGGAAGTGAAGCTCCGGAGGACCGGAAGCGAAAGAAAAACTTTAAAAAGTTGCTGGAAGGACTGCTCCCGAGTACCAAGGGGGAGCAGGAGGATGGAACCGCAGTTTATGTGACCAGGACTGTAAAGGCAGGGACGCCAGGACTTTGCCTAATTCCGTTCCTGGACAAGCAGTAGCCGCAACCCCGATGACATCTTACCCGGCTCCGGCAGTCCGCCCAGCCGCCACGGTGATGACTTCGGCTCCGGCAGTCCGCCCGGCCGCACCGGAGGTGGCACCCGATTGGAAGTCCGTCCCAGATGTGGCGCCAACCGCTCCCAGGTACCCTGTCACGGCTGTGGAGCAGCCGGAGTGCACCTGCAGAGAGGAGGAGCAGGCCAGTGAGAGATGGAGCCCTCGGCAGTTAGCGAGGCCGGTTGCAGCCGGCGCCGAGGGCATCCAAGTGGGCCTGGCTTCTGAGCAGGAGGCAGAGCACGGAACCCGTGCCCCGTACTGGGAGTGGCGGCAGCGGCAGTGGTAGTGGAGCATGGACGGCTACCCACAAGTTAAAAAAGTTGACTGTTTTATGGACTGTCACCCCTGTTGAACGCCATTAAGTTCAGGAGGAGGCCATCTGCTCCGCAGGTGTGGGGTGGCAGAACGGTTTAAAGTTTTGGAAAACGTACCTCCCGATGTGGGAAGATGTATGATTGTAATGTGTTGATTTTTCCAGTTTTAATAAATGTTGGTGGCCAGACGGCCCGAGGACGAGCCGTGTTTTACCAAGGGGGTGTGTGACGCCCTGGCAAAGCCAGGTTGTCACAGAAAGTGTTAATCCTTTTTGGTAATCTGATCTCACACCGGTGCAGCAGGACAAACCACAGCCACCAGTGTAAGAGAAAAACAGAGCAGAGGGGAGGGGCTGGAGCAGAGTGTTTGGAGAGACAGAGAGAAGAGAAGCCTGGAGTTGTAGCTCCCAGGCTGAAAGTGAAGCGTGCTCCGAGAGGGCCGGGACAGGCCGTAGTAAGGAAGGGGCCGGAGGTAGCCGGAGCAGGGTAGTGGCCCCTCGGTACCTAGGGTGGCCCGGATCACTACAGGGGAGTGGATTCCCCATTCCCGGCTGAGGGGAAAGAGGAAGAGAGTGGAGAGAAAGGCACTTGACTGCAGGGAAAGAACAACAGGAGCTGCTGCACCGTGTGTGGGACACTAACACCCCCGTACCGAAGGCTGCGGACACCGGCAATTCCTAGTTTACCAGTGACTCCGTGTGAATTACTTGTGAGTATGCCCATGCCCTTGGGCACCGCACCGCAGCACTGCGCCCTGCTCCCTGCTTACCCCATCACCGGGCCCCGGGACAGCCAACCCCCTACCCACGGAGGGTAGAAATAACATCTAGCTGCTCCATACCATCTCTCCCGGGATCCCCGTCCAGAGCAGCGGTGGTGTTCCAACCTCACCACAACCGTGGGTGGCGTCACGGACAATCTCCCTTACCAAATCCCCTTTACTGTGGAGCCTGGGATCACAGACCAGGTCACGCTACCGTGATACCCACAGAAGTGACCCCGTGGCCCGGATCTGAGTACCCCCTGGTCCCCGGGCGATACAGGTTCAGGTCTGGAGATTGGGCGGGCCATGACAGGGTTTTGATGTGGTGGTCCTTCGCATTGATTGACCTAGCTGAGTGGCATGTCGCATTGTCCTGCTGGAAAAAACAGTCCTCAGAGTTGGGGAACATTGCCTGAGCAGAAGGAAGCAACTGTTTTTCCAGGATAACCTTGTATGCAGCTTGATTCAAATGTCCTTCGCAAAGATGTTTGTTGAATTTTCTTTACCTAATTTTCAGCTTTGCCCAACACCTGATTGTCTAATGGTTAGACAGAGACCTGGAGAAGCGTACAAGCAACAGTGTTTTGCAACCCTTTGTAAAATTTGGTGGAGGATTGGTGATGATCTGGGGATGCTTCAGCAAGGCTGGAATTGGACAGATTAAACTTTGCAAAGGATGTATGAATCGAGCCACGTACAAGGTTATCCTGGAAAAACAGTTGTTTCCTTCTCCTCAGGCAATGTTCCCCAACTCTGAGGACTGGATTTTCTAGCAGGACAATGCACCATGCAACACAGCTAGGTCAATCAATGTTTGCATGAAGGACCACCACATCAAAACCCTGTCATGGCCCGCACAATCTCCAGACCTGAACCCCATTGAAAACCTCTGAAATGTAATCAAGAGGAAGATAGATAGTCACAAGCCATTAAACAAAGAAGAACTGCTGACATGTTTGCGCCAGGAGTGGCATAAGGTCACCCAAAAGCAGCGTGAAAGACTGGTGGAAAGCATGCCAAGACGCATGAAAGCTGTGATTAAAAACCATGGTTATTCCACAAAATATTGATTTCTGAACTCTTCCTGAGTTAAAACATTAGTTTTGTTGTTTCTAAATGATTATAAACTTGTTTTCTTTGCATTATTTGAGGTGTCTGAAAGCAATGCATTTTATTGTTATTTTGACAATTTCTCATTTTCAGAAAATAAATACAAAACATATTGCTTGGAAATTCGGAGAGACGTTGTCAGTAGTTTATAGAATAAAAGAACAACTTACATTCCAGAGAAAAATCTGAAAAACTGAAAATTTGGATGTGTATATATATATATATATATATATATATACCGTATATGTGTGTGTGTGTGTTCACACATCTAATGAACATTCATTCTGCAACATTATTGGAAATTAATTCTTGCGTCTTTTTTCCTGTTCTCTTCAAAGCTTTTCTTGATCCCTTTTTTTCCTATAGATCTTAGGCCATCATGTTCACGTACCATCTATCTTGGAATCATCATTCCATCTCCTTGATATCCTAATGAAATCTTTTTCCTTGCTATATGCTAACAGCACCAAGGTTTCCAGAAAAGCAGTCGAAATGGAAATGTAAAAAATGTAACTTCACATCCATCAGACAACCCAAGGATTTGAAACGTTTCGCCATGTTCTCCACGATGGACTTAAATTTTGGATCTTTGTTGTTACTATTCTTCATGAATCCCAAGCCCTAGTCTCAGCAGCTTTCATTTTTGTTTTAAACACATCATCCTTCTTAAGTTTCCAAATATCTGGATCCACAAATATGTCTTCCTTCAGTTTTGCTTCATACAGTTCCTGAAACTTGGTACACAGGTACTGAAAAGTCTCTTCCTTCTTTCGGTAGAGCTTTCACAAATTGCTTCATCAATCCAAGCTTAATGTGGAGTGCTGGCAGGAGAACTTTAGTGCGATCAACTAAACTTTCCACAACTATGTTCTTGAGCCCAGGTTGCAAATATGTTCTTTTTTTTACTCCGGTGATTAGTCCCATCCCGGCTATCCCATTTACACAAAAACATGGGTACTTTGTGTATCCTCTTTGCTGCCCAAGGAGCAAAAAGAGAACTTCCAGATCACCACATATTGACCATCCTTTATCTTCGTAGTTAAATATCTTGACAATAAAGTCTAAATTCTCATAGCTTTCCTTCCGGTGCACAGAATGCCCTACAGGCACTGAAGAATAAGCCTATGGAGTCACTGTTTGTAAAAAACTGTACATGATGGAATTTTTTAGATATTTTTACTGAGTTCAGCCATTCAAAGTATAAAGAAATCCCCTCATACTTTTCAAACAGTTTTACCCTTGCACACCTGTGTTATTATTCCAAGAGATCTTGATTAAAATTAACTTTGTGGAAAAAAAAAACTTTAACAATTTAATAATTAATAAAGATCAAGTACTGTTTCCTATCTAATCACCCCCGCATATATCAGACGAGTTGTATCTCACATTTTTTTTTATTGTATTTGAACCAATGATATCTAATGGGTTAATGCCAATCAGCATTTTTTTCTCATACTGATTTGGCATCAGAAGAAATTGTAGCATTCTGGAATTGGACACGCAAATAGGATGTCGGTAGCCCATTCACGTCTTTGGGTGCATAGAAATCATCAAACCGCACTTGAATGACATCTGAGTGCAGCCTAATTTCTGCAGTCTCACAAGATAAAGTGTCATTAGCATAATCGTCCTGATTCTCTCAGATGAGAGAATATTCATTTGAACCCAGCCTTATAATTGTAATGGATCCATGAAAAACGCATGACATATGAATTGTGATCCGTATGTGATATGTTTTTTGAACACTCATCGACTTATAATGGATGAGTCTGATCTGGAATATTGATTACATAGAGCATGCTACGATTTGTTTTACAAACAGATTGTCGGTCCACATGTTAAAAACATTCATGTGAGCTATCACAGTGACTTACGTTGGTCCTTGTGTTGTCCTTATTTTACCCATTTTGCAAACAAATATTTAATACTCTTGTCTGAATAAGCGCTTATGCCCAATGGCCCCAGGGTGCATTAAGAAAACAAAAACCTGTATCCCCCTCGTAAAGCAGTGCAATGCCCCTTCAACTTATTACTCACAATGCATAGTGAGTTGATCTTTTTCACATAGATTGTGATTTATAGAGGCATTAACTAAAAACTGGCTGCCTCAACTAGCTTTAGATACAGAATTAATACATTTTTAAATACATTTATGAATCACTTAATGCTTTAAATTAAAAGTTTGTTTACATGGACTGACCAGAGGCGTGATTGGAGGTCATTTAAATACCTGTGTACACAGGCAGACCACAGTAAACGATGCGCACTGAGCGATCTATGCTAGCTTACTCAGTGCACATAGGCTCCGATGGTTCTCAACAGTGCAAGTCTTGCTTACCCAGGACGAGGCACAGCTGATATTGATGATCTTTTATGCTGCACAAAATATCATTTCACATGATGAAGATAATTATGAATTATTAAGCCTTTTTAATAATGCTCATTCACGAGTCTCTTCTTGTAGTGTAAATGCCCTTTTAGGATAGGTTCACATCTACTTTGGAGGATCCATTAGTAGGTTAGTAGGCTCCATCACAATTTCAGTATTTTTTATGGAACATATAGAATAGCTTGCCGCGCTATATGTTTCCAATAAAATGACACACAACATAATGAATATCTGACTCACCCCATTATCAAGTCAAAGCAATCTTGCCTGACTGCAGTAGTGTCAGTCATGTAGCGAATCCATCCCTGGCATTATTTCCATTTTTTTGTTCTTTATATAGATAGGAACCAAGTCTTAATGTAGAGGTTTTCTTATTGTGATAAACTATCAAACAGTTTTTTTACATTTATATATTCATAATTAGCTATTAATGGTACATTATATAAGCAGCTAATTTGGTTTTATTAAGGTCCAGTCACACTAAGCAACTTACCAGCGATCCCAACAACGATAGGGATCGCTGGTAAGTTATAGGAGGTTGCTGGTGAGATGTCACACTGCGACGCTCCAGCGATCCCACCAGCAACCTGACCTGGCAGGGATCGCTGGAGCGTCGCTACACAAGTTGCTGGTGAGCTCACCAGCAACCAGTGACCAGCCCCCAGCGCCGCGTGGAAGATGCTGCGCTTGGTAACTAAGGTAAATATCGGGTAACCAACCCGATATTTACCTTGGTTACCACCGCACGGAGCTACACGTGCAGAGAGCAGGGAGCAGCGCACACCGCTTAGCGCTGGCTCCTTGCTCTCCTAGTTACAGCACACATCGGGTTAATTAACCCGATGTGTGCTGCAGCTAAATGTGCACAGAGCAGGGAGCAGCGCACAATGCTTAGCGCTGGCTCCTTGCTCTCCTAGTTACAGCACACATCGGGTTAATTAACCCGATGTGTGCTGCAGCTAAATGTGCACAGAGCAGGGAGCAGCGCACACCGCTTAGCGCTGGCTCCTTGCTCTCCTAGTTACAGCACACATCGGGTTAATTAACCCGATGTGTGCTGCAGCTACATGTGCACAGAGCAGGAGCCGGCACTGACAGTGAGAGCGGAGGAGGCTGATAACAAAGGTAAATATCGGGCAACCAAGGACAGGGCTTCTTGGTTACCCGATGTTTACTGTGGATACCAGCCTCCGCAGAAGCCGGCTCCTGCTGCCTGCACATTCAGTTGTTGCTGTCTCGCTGTCACACACAGCGATCTGTGCTTTACAGCGGGACAGCAACAACTAAAAAATGGCCCAGTACATTCAGCAACAACCAACGACCTCACAGCAGGGGCCAGGTTGTTGCTGGATGTCACACACAGCAACATCGCTAGCAACGTCACAAAAGTTGTTCGTTAGCAGCGATGTTGCTAGCGATGTTGCTTAGTGTGACGGGGCCATTAGGCAGGTGTCCAGAACCTGAGGTTGTTGCTTTATCCTATGTCAGGGGGGTTGGGGTGGAGGGTGCAGCTGATCCAGAATAGCGGGCTACTGAGTTTGCTATGGAAATCAGCAATCATCTGGTTGTTCAGACGAAGCGCAAGTCAGATGCCTATACCTGCTAAGCTGCTGGGATCCAGTATACAGTGTCTACTGGAGGATGGGGCCAACTGACCAAATAAAACTAGATTAGAAAGATAGAAAGGTTAGTAAGATATGGGGGGGCAGGGAAAATGCAGTAACATAGGGTGAAGGGGAGTAAGAAATGTGTTAATAGTATTAAATATCTGCTGTCAAATGCAAGAAGTTTTGCAAACAAAATGAATGAGTTGGAGACATTTATGTCACCCACAGATTACAATGTGGTGGGTATTATGGAAACCTGGCTGGATGAGAGCCACGACTGGGTGACAGACGTAGAGGGTTATACTACATTCAGGAAGGACAGGAAACACAAAAAAGGTGGTGGGGTGTGTATATTTATCAAATCAAACCTAAGGGGAACTTTGCACACTACGACATCGCAGCTGCGATGTCGGTGGGGTCAAATCGAAAGTGACGCACATCCGGCGTCGCTGTCGATATCGGAGTGTGTAAATCGTTTTTGATACGATTAACGAGCGCAAAAGCGTCGAAATCGTATCATCGGTGTAGCGTGTAGCGTCGGTCATTTCCATAATTTCGGAAGGACCGATGTTACGATGTTGTTCCTCGTTCCTGCGGCAACACACATCGCTGTGTGTGAAGTCACAGGAGCGAGGAACATCTCCTACCTGCGTCATGCGGCTCACGCCGGCAATGCGGAAGGAAGGAGGTTGGCGGGATGTTTACGTCCCGCTCATCTCCGCCCCTCCGCTTCTATTGGCCACCTGCCGTGTGACATCGCTGTGATGCTGCACGACCCGCCCCCTTAGTAAGGAGGCGGTTCGCCAGCCAGAGTGACGTCGCAGAGCAGGTAAGTGCATGTGAGGCTGCCGTAGCGATAATGTTCGCTACGGCAGCTATAACACAATATCGTATGTGCGACAGGGTCGGGGACTATCGCGCTCGTCATCGTAAGCATCGGTCGTAGTGTGCAAAGTACCCCTAAAGGTCCAGTCACACTAAGCAACTTACCAGCGATCCCAACAACGATAGGGATCGCTGGTAAGTTGCTAGGAGGTTGCTGGTGAGATGTCACACTGCGACGCTCCAGCCATCCCACCAGCAACCTGACCTGGCAGGTATCGCTGGAGCGTCGCTACACAAGTTGCTGGTGAGCTCACCAGCAACCAGTGACAAGCCCCCAGCGCCGCGTGGAAGATGCTGCACTTGGTAACTAAGGTAAATATTGGGTAACCAACCCGATATTTACCTTGGTTACCACCGCACGGAGCTACACGTGCAGAGAGCAGGGAGCAGCACACACTGAGCGCTGGCTCCTTGCTCTCCTAGTTACAGCACACATCCGGTTAATTACCCGATGTGTGCTGCAGCTAAATGTGCACAGAGCAGGGAGCAGCGCACAATGCTTAGCGCTGGCTCCTTGCTCTCCTAGTTACAGCACACATCGGGTTAATTAACCCGATGTGTGCTGCAGCTACATGTGCACAGAGCAGGAGCCGGCACTGACAGTGAGAGCGGAGGAGGCTGGTAACAAAGGTAAATATCGGGTAACCAAGGACAGGGCTTCTTGGTTACCCGATGTTTACATTGGTTACCAGCCTCCGCAGAAGCCGGCTCCTGCTGCCTGCACATTTAGTTGTTGCTGTCTCGCTGTCACACACAGCGATCTGTGCTTCACAGCGGGACAGCAACAACTAAAAAATGGCCCAGGACATTCAGCAACAACCAACGACCTCACAGCAGGGGCCAGGTTGTTGCTGGATGTCACACACAGCAACATCGCTAGCAACGTCACAAAAGTTGTTCGTTAGCAGCGATGTTGCTAGCGATGTTGCTTAGTGTGACGGGGCTGTCGCGGGCGGGGAGGAGGGTGTCAGCACACCGCGCTCACCCCTTCTGCTCGGGTCCGGCAGCTGCTCCTGGTGGCTCGAGCTGTGGACCGGATCCCGGGGTTTCTCAAGCGACACTCCTCGCCCGTGAGTGAAAGGGGGTGTTTGTTGGGTGTGGGGATTGTTATAGTTCGTGACGCCACCCACGGTTGTGGTGATTGCACCACCGCTGCTCAGTGTGGGGGTCCCAGGGATGGTGATGCGGAGCAGCCAGGTGTTGTGTTGCCCCTCCGTGGGTAGGGGTTGGTGATCCCGGGGCCCGGTGATGAGATGTGAAGTGTAGGGCCTGGAGGGCGCAGGGACGCGGGGGCAGCGCTGTGCCTTGCGGCACTATGGTACTCACTCAGCCTGACACACGGACACAGTCTGTACGGTAAACCAACGGCTGGTAGGACGGTCCCACAGACGGCTGCACCTGCACTCCCGGTAGGTGACAGTGACGTTTCTCTTCCTTGCACCTATGTTGTCTGATGGTAGCGGTGGATTCCCTCCGGTTACCCGCTCCCCGGCTGCAATCTGGGCCGGAGGAGCTCTACACTTTGCCCGCAGGCGCTGGCCCTGGGGAAACTTGTGCCTTGGCGGTGGCGGTGTCTCCCCGGTAATGGTCGGGCTGTTGCCGTCAATCGGGACTTGGTTGCTGGGGGATCTGCGTCCCCGTCACTGACGGATTTGGCAAATTTGGCGACTCCTAGCCTTGCCGGGGTCCGAGAGGCCCCTGCCCTGGTGCTGACTGTTCTTCGGAACACTGCTCCAGACCACCGGGCACACAGCCAACGGGGCCCTTCCAGGAACTTCCAAACTGTCCCCCTCCAAACAGTCACCGCCGTCGCTGACCTTGCTGTTCTAGCCCTACACACAGCTGGGCTCTCAGGCTTTGCACACTCTCTGCGCTGTCACCACTTCTTGCTTTCCTCCTTTACTCCTTTTCTTTCCTCCACTTTCACTTCTTGGTTGTTTACTCTAGCCCCTGCCTGGGCTTCTCCTCTCTCAAGCTCTCCCCTGAGCTATCTGCCTGGTTACTTCCTGCCTCCAGTGTTGTGAGCTCCTCGGTGGGCGGAGCCAACCGCCTGGCCCACCCCCTGGTGTGCATCATCAACCTCTGGAGGAAGGCAACAAGGATTTCTGGTTAGCAGGTGTGCCTACCTGGAGTGTGGGGTGTGGTGGTGTTGTGACCTGTGTCCCCTGGCTTGCCCAGGGCGACACATTCCCCCTTAGCAAAATGCAGACCGTCCGCGGGCTGCCGTCCTACACCGGTTTTATTTTTCTGTAAAAGGGGATAACAAGGGTTAATCAAACATCAATAACATTTTTAATCATAAACTCTTCCCAAACGGGAGGCACATTTACTTAAACGTTGCAACGGTATACGGTCACGGTTTCCGCTCTCTCCCACCCAAGCAACCTGGCCCTGATGCTGCCCCTAAAGCCCAGGCAGCACCCCTTGACCCACAGTCCAGCACAAGTCACCCGAGCGGGATCTGTCCTTCCCCTCCAGAGGGTGGCCACCGGTTCCTTTGGTGGCTGGGCCCTGGCCTGCTCTGCTCAGGGCCCTCCCTCCAACCTGCCTCTCCGGAGGCGGTATTGCGGAAACGGTAACGGTACCCAACATATTTACAAGCCACTAACGTTTGCGGTGCCCTGCAGAGTTCACGGGCTTGTCCATGGATAGTTCCCATGCAAAACTTAAACGGTCCCCACGGGGACAACGGTGCCGGCTCCAGCCGGTTGCTAATCACAGCTGACAATCAGGTGAAAACTCGGATAATCATTTTCATTTTCATCATTGCAGAATTTTCAAACAAACTTTCAAACATCAACCAACACTCTTTTACATTTGCGGGCCCCTTTCATTCATAGTACGGTCTCCCTGTACCTAAGTGGGGGTCTACCTAGGTTGGAACGGGTGGACCTTCGGGGCCCGGTGTCAGTGGTACTAGACAGTGGGGTAGAGGGAACAATCGGTTCCTCCTCCCGGCTATAGTGTGGAGCAGGCGGAGGTGCAGGGGGGTTGGGTACAGGTTCATCCCTGGGCACTGGCACGGGTTCTGGCTCACGGTTAACCGCTTCCACTACTTCTTCATCCACGGGTTGTGGGAACAGTATCACTGGAAGGATCACCGCGCCATTCTGTGTAGGCCAGTTTGCTGGGAAGTCACCCATTACAGTGTGGATTACCTCCGCAGCCTTTTCCACTGGTGGAGAAACCGGTACTTCAGCTCCTGCTTTCAATACTGGGGGGCATTTCTTTAGATGGTCCCGAGAAACTGTGGCCAGGGTGCCCCCTTGGTCACGACTGATCTGGTAGGTTTTCCCATTGTCCCACTCGGTGGGTTGTACGACGTAAGGGACTTGCTCCCACTGGTCATCCAGTTTGTGGGCTTTTCTCTTCCGTTTCAGCACCACATCTCCTGGCTGGAAAGGACCTGCAGGCGCCTTCTGGTTGAACCGGTGCTCTTGCTGTTCTCGACTTCGACTGAGGTTTTTCTCTACATACTCCTGGATTTGCCGGTACTGGGCCCTCCTCCGACTCTCCCACTCTGCCGTCGAAGGGAGTGCTTCCGGAGCTTCCAACCCCATCTCCAGATCCACCGGCAGGCGGCCAGGCCGAGCCCTCATCAGATACGCTGGGGTGCACTTTGTCGAGCTGGTTGGGATATTATTGTACATGTCGACCAAGTCGGGTAATTTTTCCGGCCACATGTTCCGTTCTTCCAGCGGTAGCGTCTTGAGGAGCCCCAGGACCAAGTGATTCATTTTCTCGCACATGCCGTTGGTTTGGGCGTGGTACGGAGTGGTCCGGATCTTCTTGCAGCCGTACAACTGGCAGAATTCGTGAAACACCTCCGCTTCAAAAGCCGGGCCTTGGTCAGTCAGCACCTTCTCGGGGTACCCATGAGGTCGGCAGAAATAAGCCTGGAACGCACGAGCAGCAGTTCGACCAGTCAGGTCCTTGACGGGGACTACCACCATAAATCTTGAGTAGTGGTCTACCATGGTCAATGCGTAGGTGTACCCACTTCGGCTAGGGGTGAGCTTAACATGGTCTAGGGCGACCAGTTCCAGCGGCTGATGGGTGACGATGGGATGTAACGGTGCCCTCTGGCTAGTCTCGTCCTTTCTCCTCAGCGTACAAGGACCGCACTCTCGGCACCAGGCTTCCACCGATTCACGCATCCCACTCCAATAGAACCGCTCCCTCAACAGCATCTCCAGCTTCTTCCACCCGAAGTGGCCAGCACCATCATGGTATGCCCGCAGTACAGTAGCGACATCAGCCTGAGGAACGATCAACTGGCATATTTTCTCATGGGTCTTCGGGTTGATCAGCTCACGGTACAGCCTCCCTTGGTGTAGGTAAAGCCGTTTCCGTTCTTTCCACAAGCGTTGGGCTTCGGCTGGAGCGCTAGGGTCCATTCCCATGGCGCCTTGTTCCACCAGAGTCTTGACAAGGCGGACAGCCAGCGCTTGGTCCTGGGCGTCCTGCCACTCTTGACTGGGCCGCGGGTCCAGATCCACCCTTTGCTGACATACCTGTACCCTCTCAGTAGGCGGCTGGTGAAACGCAGGCAGCTCAATCTCCTCGAGGTCGTCGTCCTCACACCCCTCTTCTGACAAATGGGGCATCCGGGAGAGTGCATCTGCATTGATGTTGACACGACCAGCTCGGTACTTTATGGTGAAATCATAGTTGGCTAACCGGGCTACCCACCGCTGCTCCAGCGCGCCCAACTTGGCCGTGTTCAGGTGAGTTAACGGATTGTTGTCCGTAAACGCGGTGAATTTTGCTGCCGCCAGGTAGTGGCGGAACCGCTCTGTGATAGCCCACACCAACGCCAATAGCTCGAGCTTGAAGGAGCTATAGTTCTCGGGGTTCCTTTCGGTCGGCCGAAGTTTTCGGCTGGCGTAGGCAATCACCTTCTCCTTTCCATCCTGGACCTGGGACAAGACCGCTCCTAGCCCCACGTTACTGGCGTCCGTGTGGAGAATGAACGGGCGCCCATAGTCAGGGTACACCAAGACCTCTTCTCCGGTCAAGGCCGCCTTCAACTGGCCAAAAGACTCCTCATGCTTGTCCTCCCACAACAGTGGGGCTCCAATGGGTCTACCACCTTTGGTCTGTCCCACGAGGAGATCTTGCATGGGGGCAGCCATCTTCGTGTACCCCTTGATAAAACGCCGATAGTACCCTACCAGACCCAGGAACTGCCTTACTTCCCTCACTGTGGTTGGTCTCGGCCAGCTCTGGATGGCAGTGATCTTCTCAGGGTCGGGGGCAACACCATCCGCACTCACCACATGTCCTAGATACTGCACCCTGGGTTTCAGCAGATGGCACTTCGAGGGCTTCAACTTCATCCCGAACTTGGCAAGGGACGCGAACACCTCGGCCAGGTGCTCCAGATGGGCTTCATACGTCTGGGAATAAACAATCACATCATCCAAATACAGCAGGACGGTCTCGAAGTTTAAATGTCCCAAACAGCACTCCATCAACCGTTGGAAGGTCCCGGGGGCATTGCACAGCCCAAACGGCATGCTATTGAATTCGCAGAGCCCCATCGGGGTGGTGAAGGCGGTCTTCTCCCGGTCCTCGGGGGCCACGGCCACTTGCCAGTATCCGCTGGTGAGGTCAAGGGTCGAGAAGTAGTTTGCAGTTCTCAGTGCAGCCAAAGATTCTTCAATACGAGGCAATGGATAGGCATCTTTATGGGTTATCTGGTTGATCTTCCGGTAGTCCACACACATCCGCATGGTACCATCCTTCTTCTTGACCAGTACCAACGGAGCGGCCCAGGGACTACAACTGTCCCGAATAACCCCTGCCTCCTTCATATTCTTCAACATATCTTTGGCACACTGGTAATGTGCAGGGGGAATAGGTCTATACCTCTCTTTGATAGGGGGATGTTCACCCGTGGGAATGTGGTGTTGGACCCCCTTGATCTGTCCAAAGTCTAGGGGATGCTTACTGAAAACCTGTTCGTACTCCTGCACTACCCTGTGTACCCCTGCCCTGTGATGTGTAGGGGTATCATCAGTGCCCACATGTAGCTGTTGGTGCCACTCCTTGGTGTCCCCCTGGGGTGGGGAAGTGCTGGTGGTAGGTGGGAGTGTGGATGGATGGGCTTCCTGGATAGTGTGAGGGTCCAGGGTGAGCAGTTTGGCAATGGTGGCATACCGGGGGAGCCTGACTTCTTCCTCCCCACAGTTTAACACTCTCACAGGCACTCTCCCTTTCTTCACATCTACCACCCCTCGGGCGGCCACTACAGTGGGCCAGTGCTCGGAAGGCATGGGCTCCATCATCGCAGGGTAGTCACGCCCTTGAGGCCCTACTGCTGCCCTACACCAGATCATCATCTCACTCCTAGGGGGCACAGTCAACGGAGCAACATCCATCACTCGCACTCCACCAATCTCCCCTCCGGTTGAGCTTACATGCTGGCGGTACATCAGGGCGCGGATCTCACGCTGCACAGCCCTCTGCCGGCTCCCCGCCGCCGTGGCGGCTAGCCGCTGCAAAAGGTTCAACACATCAGCCATGCAGTGTTCCATCACATTGGTTCCCAACACTATCTTCGGGTTATGATCACTAGGCTCATTCATGATCACAATCATACCCTGGTGTTGCAGTTCAGCTTGCCCCACTGTCATAGCCACCTCTTTATACCCCACCTGAGTCAATGGAAGTCCATTAGCGGCAATCAAATTTATACTATTGTCTGGGGGCGCCAGTTCGTCTGTGGCCCAATATTGCTGGTACAAGGTGTACGGTATGGTAGTTACCTGTGATCCAGTGTCCAGGAGAGCCATCACGGGTATGCCGTCCACAGCCACAGGGATGATAGGACGGGCCCCGACATATCGGTCTCGCCAGTCCGGGGGGCCACGGTGTTCTACTCCTGAGGATTGGCCCGGGGCCCCAGGGGTTGCTCGTTTAACGGGCACTGTCGGTAAACATGGCCCGGCTTACGGCACTTGTAGCAGATTGGAGGTCTGCTCCGCGGGTTGTTAGTGCTTCTCCGCTGCATCCAGGGAACATCTTCGGGACGGTCAGCAAGCTGTATCTGTGCTGGGGGCTGAGATCTGGTCAAAGGTTGTAGTGCAGCAAGGATTTTGGCAAGGTCTCCGTCCAGGCGACGGACCTGGGCTGCCAGTTCTTCCACTGTACTGCTCGAGGCTGCGGGTAATAAGGAGGTTGATTTGGTTGGGGCCGCCACAACGGGAGCTGTCTCGACGGGCCACGGGACGGGTTCCAGAATTTCAGCAGCTGGGGGCTGTAGTGCTTTGATAGCCCGCTCCTTTAACACAGCAAAGTCCACATCAGGGTGTTCCAGGGCCCACAGCCGGAGTTGTTTACGATCCTCAGGGGACCTCATCCCCTGCGCAAATTGCTCCACTAACATCTTGTTGCTATCCGCCTCATTAATAGAGTTCACCCGCTTCAGCGTGCGGAGGGCGGTCTGCAGACGTAGAGCATAGTCCCGAATGCTATCCCCAGCTCGCTGCCGGCACTGGTAAAACTGCATCCTCAGCTCAGCTTCGGTCCGGGTCTCGAAGGCAGTCTGTAGCTTCTCGAAGATGGTGGCTACAGAGAGCCGGTCCCCCTCGGCCCAGGTCTCCGCTTCCTGCTCCGCCACACCGGTTAACTGGCCTAGCACTATCGCTGCACGTTGCTTATCAGTCAGGGGGTACAGCTCTAGCAACGGGTTAAGCTTTTTCCGGAAGGCCTGCAAGGCATCCGGCTTCCCGTCATACTGCGGTAGCCAGGCAGCTCCGGGCGCATAGGGCAAGGAAAACGGCATGACCTGAGCAAGCGCGGGGGCCGCGGCACCTCCCGCCAGTACGGCCGGGACCTGGGCAGGCCCATTCTTATCCGCGGGTGCCGCTGCGGCTGCGACCACCGCTCCTCCAGCGGCTCCGTCGGGCGCAGACATCTTGTTTCCGTCCCCCTTAGCTCTTTCCGGCCCCTCCTCTCTCGGGGCGGGGTTTTGGCCTTCGCGCTTCTACTGCTCGAGAAGACGCTCGAGCGGGAACTTTTCGCGCCAAAGATGGCGGCTTCTGAAATTTTTCTGCCGGATGCCTCCGGCGGTAACAAGGCGCACCTCTACCTGACGGCAGAGCGGTAAGATCCTGTTCGTGACGCCAAGTTGTCGCGGGCGGGGAGGAGGGTGTCAGCACACCGCGCTCACCCCTTCTGCTCGGGTCCGGCAGCTGCTCCTGGTGGCTCGAGCTGTGGGCCGGATCCCGGGGTTTCTCGAGCGACACTCCTCGCCCGTGAGTGAAAGGGGGTGTTTGTTGGGTGTGGGGATTGTTATAGTTCGTGACGCCACCCACGGTTGTGGTGATTGCACCACCGCTGCTCAGTGTGGGGGTCCCGGGGATGGTGATGCGGAGCAGCCAGGTGTTGTGTTGCCCCTCCGTGGGTAGGGGTTGGTGATCCCGGGGCCCGGTGATGAGATGTGAAGTGTAGGGCCTGGAGGGCGCAGGGACGCGGGGGCAGCGCTGTGCCTTGCGGCACTATGGTACTCACTCAGCCTGACACACGGACACAGTCTGTACGGTAAACCAACGGCTGGTAGGACGGTCCCACAGACGGCTGCACCTGCACTCCCGGTAGGTGACAGTGACGTTTCTCTTCCTTGCACCTATGTTGTCTGATGGTAGCGGTGGATTCCCTCCGGTTACCCGCTCCCCGGCTGCAATCTGGGCCGGAGGAGCTCTACACTTTGCCCGCAGGCGCTGGCCCTGGGGAAACTTGTGCCTTGGCGGTGGCGGTGTCTCCCCGGTAATGGTCGGGCTGTTGCCGTCAATCGGGACTTGGTTGCTGGGGGATCTGCGTCCCCGTCACTGACGGATTTGGCAAATTTGGCGACTCCTAGCCTTGCCGGGGTCCGAGAGGCCCCTGCCCTGGTGCTGACTGTCCTTCGGAACACTGCTCCAGACCACCGGGCACACAGCCAACGGGGCCCTTCCAGGAACTTCCAAACTGTCCCCCTCCAAACAGTCACCGCCGCCGCTGACCTTGCTGTTCTAGCCCTACACACAGCTGGGCTCTCAGGCTTTGCACACTCTCTGCGCTGTCACCACTTCTTGCTTTCCTCCTTTACTCCTTTTCTTTCCTCCACTTTCACTTCTTGGTTGTTTACTCTAGCCCCTGCCTGGACTTCTCCTCTCTCAAGCTCTCCCCTGAGCTATCTGCCTGGTTACTTCCTGCCTCCAGTGTTGTGAGCTCCTCGGTGGGCGGAGCCAACCGCCTGGCCCACCCCCTGGTGTGCATCATCAACCTCTGGAGGAAGGCAACAAGGATTTCTGGTTAGCAGGTGTGCCTACCTGGAGTGTGGGGTGTGGTGGTGTTGTGACCTGTGTCCCCTGGCTTGCCCAGGGCGACACAGGGCCTTAAGACCTGTGCTTAATGATGACTTTGGGGGGAACTGAGTAGAGTCAGTCAGTATGGGTAAATGTACATGGGGAGGGTGATAATGGAAAGCTGCTAATTGGAGTTTGCTATAAGGCTGTGTCCGCACTTTGAGTCGAGGTAGTTGCAGTTCAAAAAGCATCCTTCGGCAGAAAGGGCAATGCTTTTGGCTTTAAAAATGCATGTAAAACACAAAGAAAGTAGCCTATGCGCACCTTGCGGTTTTCATGAGTTTTTAGTGCTTTTCTGGTGCTTTTAGAAACGCTGCAGTTTTTTATTAAATTGAATGGATGGGAAACGCTGCCAAAATGGCAAAAGCAATTGACATGTTGCTTCTTTAAACGCTGAGTTTTTGCCCAAATTTATGCAAATTAAATGCAGCGTTTTGAACAGCAAAGTGCACACAAGAAAGCTCAATGTCCCATTAACTTTTCTTGAAAAGCATAACGCAAGCATTTTGGCATGAAAACTTTGCAGTTGAAAAAGCAGTGGAAAAGCAGGTAAAAAAGCAAAGTGTGGACACAGCCTTAGCCTCCTAACATACCTGAACAGGTAGAGGGTGAAATGCTGCAACAAATTGAAAAGGCAGCAAATTATAATAATCGGGTCCTGATTATGGGGGATTTCAACTATCCAGACATACAGTGGGACATAGAATCTTCAGGTTGTGCTAAAAGCTGCAAGTTTTTATCTACAATTCAGGACCATTTCCTCTCTCAGATGGTAGATGAACCGACGAGGGGAGATAATTTGCTAGATTTGGTCCTGTCAAATTGACAAGATACAATTTCAGATCTACAGGTTCGGGAACACTTGGGCACCAGCGATCATAATATGGTAAGCTTCAACGTAATATTCAATAGAACATTTAAAAGAGGAAATGCTAAAACCTGGAATTTTAGGAAAGCTGATTTCAACAAATTAAAGAAAAAGCTTAATTGTGTAGATTGGGACAGAGTCATGGTAACTGGGGATACCGAACATAAATGGGGTAAGTTTAAGGATATAATACTAGAGTCCTGTAAAAAACGTATACCCTCTGGTAATAAAATGTCCAGGAATAAAGAGAAACCACTATGGATAAATAAGACTGTACAAAGAATAATAAAACAAAAAAAGGGTGTTCAAAATCTTGAAGGAAGAGAATACAGAAATAGCATTGCAGGAGTATAAAGATATTAATAAGAAATGTAAAAAAGATATCAAGCAAGCAAAAAATTAGCTACTAAAAAAAAAAATCGCCAAAGACATTAAAATAAACCCCAAAACATATTATAAATATATCAATGCCAAAAGGAAAAAAAAGGATGGTATCAGCCCTATAAAAGATTATAACTATAGAGGACAAAGAAAAGGCTGAAATATTAATCAAGCTTTTTTCATTGGTGTTCACCAAGGAACTGACAGTAACAGTGATCATTGAACAAGGCAAAAATTAAAGTCACCCCCAACAACCCCCCCCCCCCCCGATATAACTAATTTAACACAAGAAGTATTATTACAAGGAATGGAAAGCCCCCATATGATGATATGATGAGAGGTTGAAAAAGATGGATTTGCTTAGCTTAGAGAGAAGACGTCTCAGAGTAGATCTAATTTCTTTGTAGAGATACATATGTGTCAATACAAAGGACTGGCACATGACTTATTCCTTCCAAAGACAATACTAAGGACCAGGGGGCACTCAATGCAAGTGGAAGAAAAGCGATTCCGACAGCTAAATAGGAAAGGGTTCTTTAAAGTTAGAGCAGTCAGACTGTGAAATTCCCTACCACAAGAGGTAGTAATGCAGACTATAAAACTTATAAAAAAGGGCTGGATGATTTCCTCAGTACACAATACATTGTCGGTTATAAATGATTAGTGACTAAATGTAGAACTGGTGGAGGAAGGTTGATCTAGATGGACCTAGGTCTTTTTTCAACCTATGTAACTATGTAAAAGGTAAAATTTAAAGCTAACCTTTGAATTCTTTTTTTGCATTGAGAGTCCATTTAATAGTAAGAACTTCTCAGCCAAATTACCTTCACAAATATGACCTTATACAAATGTCAATCTATGAACTATAGAACTCTCAGCTATATGATGTTGTAATGTTTGATTCACTACTAAAATTCAAGAGGGGTTTGGATGCTTTTTTTGAAAAATATAATATTACAGGTTATGGATACTAGATTTGGTGATGGAGCGTTGATCCAGGGAACTAGCCTGATTGCCATATGTGGAGTCGGGAAGAAATTTTTACCCTAATACTGGGTCTTGTAACAGAATTCACCCACCTTAGCTTTTCACCTACTTTGTTACATTACAATTTGCATTTAAATATTTTTGTAATTCGATTTGTGTGTAATACATCAGCACTAAATAGTCTACGTTGAGGAAAGGAAGTGAGAAAAATATAGGCAAATATTTAATTTATGAGATTAAATAAATAAAAATTGCAATGTGGATATGTATTCATTTCTTTTGCTATGAAATCCCTATTTGTGGTGCAAGTAATTACCTTCATAAGTCACATGCTTATTGAAATGAAGTCCACGTGTGTGCAATCTAAGTGTCCTGGGGTCTGTCAGTATATACAGACCTTTTCTAAATTGCCAGAAAGGCTGCACATTATTAAGCTAGAGGCACCACTAACCAAACAGCACCATGAAGAACAAGGAGATCTCCAAACAGGTCAGAGACAGATTTGTTGAGAAGTACAAGTCAGGGTTGGGTTATATAAAATTATCGCAATCTCTGATGATCCCCCAAAGCACCATCAAATCTATTATCATTAAATGGAAAGAACATGGTACCACAACAAACCAGACAAGAGAGCGCTGCCTACCAAATTCCCAGCCTGGGCAAGGAGGGCATTAATCAGACAGGCTGCACAGAGACCTAAAATAACCCTGAAGGAGCTGCAGAATTCCCAAACAGAGACTGGAGTATCTGTCCATACTACCACAATAAGCTATACACTCCATAGACCTGTCCTTTATGGAAGAGTGGGCAGAAAAAAAGCTTTTGCTTACAGCCAAAAATTAAAAGGCTTGTTTGGATTTTGCCAGTAGACATCCCCTAAATGTACGGAAGAAGGTGCTGTGGTCAGATGAGACCAAAATTAAACTTTTTGGCCACGAAGGTAATCAATATGTCTGTCACCAAACCAACACAGACCAATACCACAAGAACACCATCCCCACAGTGAAACATAGTGGTGGTAGTGTAATGGTGTGGGGATAATTTTCGGCAGCAGGTACAGGTATAATGATCCGAGTTGAGTGGAGGATAGATGATGTAAAATACAGTGATATTCTCGAGCAAAACCTGTCTCAGTCTGTCAGTGGGTTGAGACTGGGACAGGAGATTCACCTTACCACAAAGCAATGAACCAAAGCATACTGATAAAGCAACACTCAAGTAGTTTAAGGGGAAGTGTGTAAATGTATTGGAGTGGCCTAGTCAAAGCTCAGACCTTAATCCAATTGAGAATATGTTGTCAGACTTGAAGATTGCTGGTCACCAGAAGAAACCACCTAACATGAATGAGCTGGAGCAGTTTTACCTTGATGAATGGGAAAATATCCCAGTGCCAAGATGGGAAAAGTTCAGAGACCTATCCAAAGTGACTTGCAGCTTTAATTGCCACAAAAGGAGGCTCTACAAAGTACTGACTTTAGGGAGTGAAATGTTTTGCAAACTGAAGTATTCAGTTATTTTGACCTATTTGTTGTTTGCTTCACAATAAAAAGAAAAAACTAAATATTCACAGTTGTAGGCATGTTCTTTACATTAACGGATGCAAACCTTCAGGCTATGTGCGCACTGGGAAATGGAATTTTCTTGAGAAAATTCCGCATGCTCTCAAAGATTACCGCACCCGCGGTAAAAAAAAACGCGGCACACCGCACCCGAAAACCGCATGCGGTTTGCTGCGGTTTCACCGCGGTATTGTTTGCGGTATTGCCGCGGTTTTGCCGCGTGCGGGTTGGGATGTGCTTTATTGCATTCAATGCAATAAAGCACATTGAAAAAAAAAAAAAAAGAAGTCATTTAATTCTGAGATAGTAGATAGACAGAAGAATAGATAGAGGGATAGATAGATAGACAGACAGATAGAGGGATAGCTAGAGGGATAGATAGACAGATAGATAGAGGACAGATCGCTACATTTCCCACGGTCGGCAGTGAGTTCACATTACCGGCCGTGGGAAATGACCGGTAATTACCTCTGCTGTCTGCTGCATTCATTCAGTGCTGTGTCTGTGACAGCCGCGGCTGGATGTAAGCAGCGCAGGACGTCGGAGCTGTGGATTACGCCGGAGCTTTGGTGCGGGAGGGGTTAATAAAATGGTGAACGAGGCTTGTTTGTTTTATTTAAAATAAAGGATTTTTCGGTGTCTGTGTTTTATTCACTTTACTTACGGGTTGATCATGTCAGCTGTCACATAGACGCTGCCATGATCAAGCCTGGAGTTAATGGCGGTGGTCCCCCACCATCATTAACCCCTTGTATTACCCTGACCGCCACTGCTACACGGCGGCAGGAAGAGCCGGGGGACACGCCGGTGCTGCCGCATAATGCATGCGACAGTGCCGGGGCAGCTGCGGCTGATATTCTCGGCTGCGGGAGGGGGAGTGAGCCTGCCCCTCTCCCTCCCCAGCCTGAGAATACCGGGCCGCCGCTGTGTGCTTACCTCGGCTGGACGGTAAATATACAGCGGAGCCCACGTTCTTTGTTTTCTAAATTTCCGTTTTCTTTCTATGTGTGTTCTATGTGTCTGTGTTCTATGTCTGTGATGTCTGTGTGTGTGTGATCTGTGTGTGTTTACTCTCTGCTTTTCTTCCTCTTCCTGTAATGACATCACTTCCCTGCAAAACCGCAAGCAAGCGATGTTCATTACCGGAGGTAAACCGCGAAATACCGCAGGGAATAACGCAGGAAAACGCAGTGAACCGCACAGAATTTGCTTCCTGCGTTATTCCCTGCGGGATTTCACGATTACATTGAAGTCAATGGAGTGAAATCCCGCAGCGACGTGCGGAAAAGAATTGACGTGCAATTGTTTTTGCTGCGGGAATCCCGCAGCAAAACATACAGCTGTCAAATTCCGCCTAGTGCGCACAGGATTTTTTTTGGCCCATAGGTTTTGCTGGTGATTCACTGCAGAGATGTTATGAACATTTTCTGCAGCGAAACATGCAGCAAAACCGCAAAAAATCCGCGGCAAAATCCGGTAAGTGCGCACATAGCCTCAGTCTGAAATTCCAGGTTGTAAGGTACCAAAACATAAAAAAAAATTACCAAGGGGGTGAATACTTTCGCAAGGCACTATTTGGAACTTAATGTCTGCCTCATGAGGATTTTGCCATCCTCTAAATCAACCTGTTAAATTATAGATTGTACTCGATGGACTTGAGTCTAACTTTAACCTTAAAAACTTTGTAACTATAATAAGTCATGAATCTAATATATAAAGCTGTGTGTGTGTGTGTGTATGTGTGTGTGTGTGTGTGTGTGTGTGTGTGTGTGTGTGTGAGGCTTCCGTTGTCACAGAGATGCTGCAGCTCATCTAGAGGTGTGAGATCCCATCCCAGGGTAAGGAGGGGGTCATCCACCGGTTCACACGATATACTCACACAGACAGACTCATCACAACACTCCACTAAACCATGGCTTGGGCCTATTGCAGCTGGATTTGTATAGTGGCTAGCATAGTCCATGAAGCCAGTCTGGGGATGGAGCTTAGTGGGTGAGGTGTCTGAGGTGAGTGGGCGGAGTTGAGTTGACAGTAGACAGTTGACAGTGTCAGTGAGTGGTGTGGAGAGGAGGTGACCGAAGAGTAGAGACCCCGGGGTCCTGCTGGACCCGGGTGACACAGAAGAAGGGATCCTAGAGACACGGGTGTGCGGGAAGCACCTGTGGGCTTGCTCCACAGAACACTAGGTGGAAGGATCTGGCCGCAAAACGGGGACCTGGTCACTAGACTAAAAGAAAACTAATGTACTCTTTAGTAACACCAGGGGCCTGGGTGGCTACAACCATCCAGGGACAAAAATCGGCACACAAATCCACTGGAAGGGGGTCATAGAGGATCAGGGGGCCAAGCAGGCAGAAAACCCATTGAAGTTCTCCGGCCCCTGGCTCAGGGCACTGTGGGCAGAGGCGCGGGACAGGAGGGCGAGAGTCAGCGCAGTAGAGACGACCAGGAAAGGCACATCTGAGGGGTGCACCGATATTGATCTTTGAGCTGCCCAGGATTGGCGGGAGCCCATCACGGTGGATCCCAGCATACCGTGGGTGATTGCCAGCTTTATGTACACCTGTGGAACTAGTTCCGTGAGTAAAGACTTTGACTGCAACCCCCAGTGTCATCTACGTCCTTCCCGCGCCCTCTCATGATCCTCGGGCCTCAAGCTCTACCTGTGGGGAGCAAAATCACCTCAGCTGCACCATTAACATCTGCCCTGGGATATACGCAGGGCAGCGGCGGCCCACATAGCCACAGTACCACAGGTGGCGTAACGAACTTTTACTTTTAACTACAATTTCCATCATCATAATCATCATCCCTTTATTATTGAAAGACACCGCTAGGGTCACAGAACAAGGCCACGCTGCTGCGACATCACCGGACTAGTCTGGCCCGGTAACAAGTACCCCCCACCCCTCGGCCCTAGAGCTGGATGTGTCCTATGTGTATGTGTGTCTGTGTGTCTGCTAAAGGAATCCGTACCGTTGCATTTACAATCACAAAATTTATCACAGACACCCCATTTGACTCAGGGAACATCATAGACTATGTTTTGATGGGAAAATTTAACCCCACGCTTTTCAGTTATTCTTCAAAAAACCTGCCTCCTTTAGTGAATGGAGCTGGGAGTTACAGGTTATTAATAGGAGCTGTGATTGGTTGTTGATGTGTATCGCCCCGCGCTCGGCCGCAGCCGAGCCGCTCGGATCCGGGCTCGTTTGGCGGGTGGCTCGAACGCCTCCAGACCCGGGGGTCATGACGCTCTGCAGGGAGACTGGTGCTACATGAGGGGTTTTGGTGGGGAGGTTCACGGCCGGAGCTGCGGTTTTGGGCTTAAGTTCATGATGCCACCCACGGGTCGTGGTGAGTGTGGACACCACTGCTGCCATTGACTAGGCTCCCAGGGACAGTGTTGCACAGCCAGGTGTTAACCCCTCCATGGGTAGGGGGTCGATGGTCCCGGGGCCCACTTGTTAGGGGTTTGGATGTGGGGGTGCGGGCGTGTTGGTGCGGGGCGGTGCACGGCCTGAGGGCACTGTTGTACTCACTATGACAGATACTCCGGAGACTCTGGTAAACCAAAAAGATGGTGGTCGGTGCCCGCAGCCGGCTGTGTCTGGTCCCCCACCCGGTCTGGTGGTTCCCGCCTTTCTTCTGCACATTGTTTTGTAGATTTTGACTGCCTATGCGGGCCTAACGGTAGTCCGCTCCCCGGCTTTGTGTGTGCCGTGAGAGCCCATTTGCCCACAGACGCTGGCCCGTTGGATCTCTCTGCCTGAGCGGTGGCTTTCTATCCCCCTCGTTGGGCTGTTGTCTTCAGTCGGGACTTGGGTCAGATCCCTGATAGATATTTACTACCACTCGACTACACAATTTCACCTCAAAAACTGATCTATTTGTGTTTTTCCCGCCTCAGGCTATCCGAACTCCTCGGTGGGCGTGGCCAACCGCCTGGCTCCACCCCCTGGTGTGAATGTCAAGACCTGAGAGAGGTGACTCAGGGTTTTTAGGTTGGCTGCTGTTACCTTGTTAGGGGACGGGTGCTTGTGCAAGGGCCTGTCTGTGACTACCTGGCTAGTCCCGGGCGTCACAATAGGAACAAAAGAAATTGTTAGTATAAGAAGCTTATGTGTGAGGTAATATAATAACAGTGGAGAGACAGACACAGACAGAGACAGGCACAGACAGACAGAAAAAGAGGCAGACAGGGAAAGAGACAGACAGACAGACAGACAGAGGCAGACAGTAAAAGAGACAGAGACAGAGAGACAGATAGGGGAAAAAAGCCAGACAGACAAAGAGACAGACAGAAAGACACACTGGGAAAGAGACAGACAGAGACAGACAGGGAAAGAGACAGAGACAGACAGGGCAAATAGGCAGAGAGATAGGGAAACACATACAGGGAAAGAGACAGACAGAGGCAGACAGACAGAGGCAGACAGGGAAAGAGACAGAGAGACAGAAAGAGGCAGACAGGGAAAGAGACAGACAAAGACAGAGGCAGACAGGGAAAGAGACAGAAAGGGAAAAAGACAGACAGGGAAAGAGACAGGGAAAGAGACAGGCAGAGGCAGACAGGGAAAGAGACAGAGACAGAAAGGGAAAAAGGCAGACAGAGACAGGCAGGGAAAGAGACAGAGGCAGACAGGGAAAGAGACAGACAGGGAAAGAGACAGACAGAAGCAGACAGGGAAAGAGACAGACAGATAGAGACTGACAGGCCAAGTGACAGACAGAGACAGTAAGAGCGATAGAGAGACAGAGGCAGAGAGAGACAGACAGAAAGAGACAGACAGATATATAGACAGATAGAGAGACAGACAGAGACAGACAAAGAGATACCAAGACAGACAGGGAAAGAGACAGACAGAGAGACAGACAGAAGCAGACAGGGAAAGAGACAAACAGAGACTTAGGGGTACTTCACACACAGCGAGATCGCTACTGAGATCGCTGCTGAGTCACGTTTTTTGTGACCTCATTAGCGATCTTGCTGTGTGTGACACTGAGCAGCGATCTGGCCCCTGCTGTGAGATCGCTGCTCGTTACACACAGTGCTGGTTCGTTTTTTTATTGTTGCTCTCCCGCCGATAAGCACACATCGCTGTGTGTGACAGCGAGAGAGCAACAATCCTGAATGTGCAGGGAGCAGGAGCCGGCGTCTGACAGCCTGTGGTAAGCTGTAACCAAGGTAAACATCGGGTAACCAAGGTGGTTACCCGATATTTACCTTCGTTACCAGCCTCCGCAGCTCTCACGCTGCCAGTGCCGGCTCCTGCTCCCTGCACAACGCTAAGTTAGGCCCGTTTCACACGTCAGTGAAAAACACAGACGTTTTTCACTGGCGTGTAAAACACGCACATGTCCCTGCGTGTGCCGAAAATCACGGCACACGTGGGTTGTCTAAGTGCAATCCGGGCTCCGTTCTCCGTGGCCCGTGATTGCACTTAGAGATTCACTCACCTGCGCCCGCTCCCGCTGTTCATGGTGCTGATCGCTCCCGCGACGCAGCATCCGGCCGGCGGTGACCCCCGCAGCAGTTGCTTCCGGGTCGGCTGTGTCGCGCATAATGAATATGCGCGACAGTAATCAGCCGGCACAGAAGGAGCAGGGAGAACGGGCTGCAGAGGACATCGCTGGACGCCGGGTGAGTTAAAATGTTTTTTATTTTAAAAGCACGTTTTTTTCTGGCACGTGTTTCACGGACCACACCACTGCGTGGTCCGTGGAACATCAGTGATGCCAGAAAAAAATGGACATGTCTCCGTGCAGCAATCATGCACACGCGGGTACGCTGCACGGAGACACGTGCAGTGACAAATCACTGACGTGTGAGCAGACCCATTCATTATAATGGGTCTGCGTATGTCAGTGATTCTGGTACGTTTAAAAAAAAGCACAAATGTACCAGAATCACTGACGTGTGAAAGGGGCCTTAAGCGGTGTGAGCTGGTAACTAAGGTAAACATCGGGTAACCATACCCGATGTTTACCTTAGTTACCAGTGTCCGCAGCTTCCAGACGCCGGCTCCGTGCAAGCGCAGCGTCGCTTGCACGTCGCTGCTGGCTGGGGGCTGGTCACTGGTCGCTGGTGAGCTCTGCCTGTTTGACAGCTCACCAGCGACCATGTAGCGATGCAGCAGCGATCCTGACCAGCTGCTGCATCGCTAAAGTGTGAAGGTACCCTTACAGGGCAAGAGACAGACAGACAGAGACTAGACGGACAGACAGATAGAGACAGACAGATATAGAGGCTGGGAGAGAGACAGAGAAAGAGTTACTATCCCGGGCAACACCGGGTACTACAGCGAGTGATGAATAAAAAATAACATACTGGCTGAATAGTTTGGTTGTTTGTGAAGCAGCTTAAAAGGGTTATTCCCAGAACTGCATCATGTTTTACAATGCACAGTAAATCCATACTCAGTGTTAATACACCAGTATAATATTTCTTTCTTGTACTTGTGTCTTTTTTCATATATTTCTTCCCATCTATTGAGCTTCAATTAGATTAGTCAGTCCTCTATTCCTATCTGAAAAACTAAAGCATATCACAAAACTGAGTACACCCCTCACATTTTGTAAATATTTTATTATACCTTGAGGACAACACTGAAGACATGACACTGAAACAATGTAAGGTAGTCAGTGTAAATTTGCTGTGACCTCTAAATAATTCAACACACAGCCATTACCACTGACAACAAACGTGAGTACACCCCAAAGTGAACATGGCCAAAGACGTATGGTAATAATATAGGCTTCTGAGACACAACCTGTAGAAAACATTATGGTTACTCAATTCTGGGGGTAGCTCCAGCTGAAAGGCTGTAGGATTATTCACGTCCGCTACTCTATACCCATAAACCTCAAGCCCCAGATGCATACCTCCACCTGGTTTCTTCAGTAGACAACCATACGTAGCCATTCACACACAGGTCCAGACATGAACTTTTTTTTATCATACATGCATTTGATAGTACAAGATAATGCCCTTGAAGGACCGACAACAGAGGCCATCAAAATCTTGCCCTTAGAAACAGGACACTCAGTGGAAATGACCACCACCCCTCGACCATCTCTCCTGGGGGGTATTGAGGCCTACTATAACCCTGGGGTGAGGGTACAATATTGCTCCTTTTCTCTGGCAACAGCTTAGTCACATGGCCAGGACAAGAGGGTGTGGGGTTTTTTTTTCTAAAAACCGGCAGAGATGGTAGCACACAGGCAATTGCTTTCACAAAAACTGCCCCAACTAACTACTTCTCCGGATCAGCAATCAAACAATGGATTGTGTTTTTCAGCCAGTGAAGGCCCAAATTTATGGGAGTAGGCAGACCCTCCAAGATGTACCAACACAGGAGCTCCTTGTAAAGTGTCCTTATCTGCAAGTATATATTATATATGGCTTTGGAAAACTCTCTCTGGCCAAGAGGAGCAGAATCGATGGCCAATATAGGGAAGGATCTCACTACAGGACAGACCATAGGTCAGAGCAAAGCGAGAATCCAAGTTGGCTCCTGCTCCACAAGAACAGAAATCATCTCAGATTTTGCACATCTTACCACATCAGCAGAAATGGTGAACTGAAATGTTTATATGGAGGAAATGTACACACCTTGGTCGCCTCTCCTCACACGACTAGAGAGACGCAGTTTTTTAAATGGTGTTACATGTTTGGGTATTGATGGACAAACCCCAGCATAATGGCCCTTATCACCACATTAGAAACATGCCCCCATGCATGAACTGCAAGCGACCTAGTCTGAGGAGAGGCCCCCCAACTGCATGGGTTTTTCAAACTAGACTTGTGGAGCCTCATCCCTAGGAAGAAAATGAGACTGGGTCACCATAGATCTCTCCCTGAGGCATCTATCCACCCTGATAATAAGGGCCATGGCGGCCTCTTAACGACTCTGGAGTAACATATGAAGCCTACCTGACAGACTCAGACAAAATTGTCTCCTAAGAGCAGGATCATTCCACTGGATGTCAGTAGCCCATCTACGAAACGCCGAACAATACTCCTCAGCTGGCTACTCCCCCTGCTGAAGCCTAAAGGCCCAGTCACACTAAACAACTTACCAGCAATCCCAACAACGATACAACCTATTAGGGATCGCTGGTAAGTTGCTAAGAGGTCGCTGGTGAGATGTCACACTAAGCGACGCTCCAGCGATCCCACCAACAACCTGACCTGGCAGGGATCGCTGGAGCGTCGCTACACGGGTTGCTGGTGAGCTGTCACACAGGCAGATCTCACCAGCAACCAGTGACCAGCCCCCAGCCAGCAGCGCCGCGTGGAAGCGATGCTGCGCTTGGTAACTAAGGTAAATATCGGGTAACCAACCCGATATTTACCTTGGTTACCAGCGCACACCGCTTAGCGCTGGCTCCCTGCACACCTAGCCACAGTACACATCGGGTTAATTATCCGATGTGTACTCTGCTACGTGTGCAGGCAGCAGGAGCCGACTTCTGCGGACGCTGGTAACCACGATAAACATCGGGTAACCAAGAACCCCTTACCTTGGTTACCCGATATTTACCTTCGTTACCAGCATCCGCCGCTCTCACACTGCCAGTGCCGGCTCCCTGTTCCCTGCACTCCTAGCCACAGTACACATCGGGTTAATTACCCGATGTGTACTGTGGCTACGTGTGCACAGAGCAGGGAGGCGGCACTGACAGCCTGAGAGTGGCGGATGCTGATAACGAAGGTAAATATCGGGTGTGACGACATGGACTCTCATGGGTTAAAGTTTCTTAACATTCAGCCAGACTATTGTTCTTATGTGTGCTAAGCCATGTTTGCTTAGCTATTGTATCTCCAGTTTCTTCCAGTAATCATTGTATTGTAGTTGTGTATTGATAATGTAATTACCTTAGCCATTGTCTAGTCGGTGACTTGCCGACTCCATGTAGATATACTGAGTCTTTCTATGCACATCATTTAAATGAACATTATCCATGCAGCTTGAAATTCATCCAATGGGAGAAGCAATCTTGTCCAACCAATCGATGAGGACGCAGTGTATCCTAAGGGAAAGTTATGGCTATAAAAGGGACTTCTTTAAAGGCCCCGTCACACTAAGCAACATCGCTAGCAACATCGCTGGTAACGAACAACTTTTGTGACGTTGCTAGCGATGTTGCTGTGTGTGACATCCAGCAACAACCTGGCCCCTGCTGTGAGGTCGTTGGTTGTTGCTGAATGTCCTGGGCCATTTTTTAGTTGTTGCTGTCCCGCTGTGAAGCACAGATCGCTGTGTGTGACAGCGAGACAGCAACAACTAAATGTGCAGGCAGCAGGAGCCGGCTTCTGCAGAGGCTGGTAACCAATGTAAACATCGGGTAAACAAGAAGCCCTGTCCTTGGTTACCCGATATTTACCTTTGTTACCAGCCTCCTCCGCTCTCACTGTCAGTGCCGGCTCCTGCTCTGTGCACATGTAGCTGCAGCACACATCGGGTTAATTAACCCGATGTGTGCTGTAACTAGGAGAGCAAGGAGCCAGCGCTAAGCATTGTGCGCTGCTCCCTGCTCTGTGCACATTTAGCTGCAGCACACATCGGGTTAATTAACCCGATGTGTGCTGTAACTAGGAGAGCAAGGAGCCAGCGCTAAGCATTGTGCGCTGCTCCCTGCTCTGTGCACATTTAGCTGCAGCACACATCGGGTTAATTAACCCGATGTGTGCTGTAACTAGGAGAGCAAGGAGCCAGCGCTCAGTGTGCGCTGCTCCCTGCTCTCTGCACGTGTAGCTCCGTGCGGTGGTAACCAAGGTAAATATCGGGTTGGTTACCCGATATTTACCTTAGTTACCAAGCGCAGCATCTTCCACGCGGCGCTGGGGGCTTGTCACTGGTTGCTGGTGAGCTCACCAGCAACTTGTGTAGCGACGCTCCAGCGATCCCTGCCAGGTCAGGTTGCTGGTGGGATCGCTGGAGCGTCGCAGTGTGACATCTCACCAGCAACCTCCTAGCAACTTACCAGCGATCCCTATCGTTGTTGGGATCGCTGGTAAGTTGCTTAGTGTGACTGGACCTTAAGCCACCAGGGTTGATGAAGGTTGATGGATGCAGTCTAAGCTCTTTGGAGCTGACTGGAGGATCAGGATATCTTATGGCTTTAATCTAGGGGCTCCGGTTTCGGTTGGAGACCATATTCACAGCCTAGGGATTTCGACTCCGGCTCCCAGGATTTTAACATCAAACCAGGACTACCTAAGGAGGACACTCAGGTTGGGACAGCCAGGTTGTTGCTGGATGTCACACACTGCAACATCGCTAGCAACATCGCTGCTAAGTCACAAAAGTTGCTCCTTAGCAGCGATGTTGCTAGCGATGTTGCTTAGTGTGAAATGGCCTTAAGTCATTTAGACTTTGTAAGGAAGACACTTATCAGGGTCGTCATAGAAAGCCACAAAAATCTCATCTACCGCCCGTAATGACTGTGAATCAGTTGTCAGAGAGAAGGCCCGAGACTTGGGATCACCCTGAAGAAGGGAAACTACAGACTACAATCCTCATTCACTATCTTTGTTGCTAATAGCAGCCAATCACAGCACAGCTATCAGTTTACGGAAAACTGAGTGCTAATAGGTTGCTATGAGCAACAAAAATATTTTTTTTTCTTTTTTTACACAGTTTTAATAATTCATAAAGTCTTAAAATGTTTAACGCACAGAAAAAAAAACAACATAACAATGTTTTTTTCCCAGACAATCGGGCATCTTAAGTAGGATGCCAATCATCCAACAAAAGTAAAATGGCCATTTGTCAGCTAAAATCATTTCTAAAACTGCTTTGAAATTATTATTTTCAGCAGCACGTCTTCCTGTGAAAACAGTAGGTGCTGCCGAGAACAATGACAGCCTGTGCACACAGAGCAATCTATTAGGCTCCTTTCAGATTGCGTTTTTCCCTACGTCCAGAGGTCCCGTCAGAGCATCCGTCCGAACCGCCCCTGTTGGTCAGAAGGTCTAAAGGGTCAAATAAACAGCGGATGACCCACCAACATGTAGCTGATCAGTCTGCCTTTTCGACCACATATAAAATCAAGCTATAGAGGAGTTGAGTAGACTATCTGCAAGCATGCAAAGTCTCTTAGATCAGCTTTTATATAGTCCATGATCCCACACACTTGAATGGATGGAAACATGACTATGAAAATGATTTGGATAAGGCTAGGTTCACATTTCCGTTATTTTAAATCCGTCAGGTCCGTCAGCAATGGATCAGTCATTTTTTAGATGTCAACTGATGCAACGGATGTGTTTTTCGCAGGATTCCTTTCACAGGAATCCTGTGAAAAAACTGATCCGTTGCGTCCGTTACATCCGCTGTGTCCGCTTTTGACGGATCAGTCATTTTCCGTTTGTGTTTGGGACAGCCCAGTGGGTGTGCCAAACATGCTGGGCATGCTCAGTAGAGCATGACAGAATCCAGCGCTCTATTCCGTCGTAAGACGGATTACGACGGAATCCAGCACCATAGACATACATTACAAGCTTGACGGATTCCTGCGCAGTGCGTTAATTTTGACGGCCCGAAAAATGTTACATTCTGCGTTGCTCCCGCCCGGCGGTCAGTCAAAAAACGACTGACCATGACGCAGCAGATGCAACGCAAGGTAATCAGTCGCAATCCGCCACTAATATAAGTCTATGGGACACAACGGAATCCGCTAAACGGATTGCGTTGTTTACCATAGCCGCGGATTGTGACTGATACATTTTAACGGAAATGTGAACCTAGCCTAACATGGACCTCTATACCTAAATGATAATAGTGAATTTTAAGTGGAACTGCCATCAGATTGACGCTGCCCAAACCACAGGTAGCATGAATCTGACACTGGCTGGGCAACTGCAGCCAGCAATGTGTTACTATGAAACACTACAGCATTTAAGGGTAAATATACTCTACAACACTGGACGGACGCTTTAACCCCGATTTGTCAAAGGGTTAAGCTAGAAATAAGACATAAACCACTTTGAAAAGCTACTAAATTTTTATGGAACACTATCTTTTTATGCCACTTTTGGCCACTGTGTCAAAGTGGGCAAAGGTGGGGCAGGACAGGGCGTGTTGATGGCCACTTGTCTAGTTTATGAAGAATTGTGACCTACTTCACACCATAAATAGTACTCTAGTCAGTAACTGGAGTAAGATTTACAGCGAGGGGCATGAAAGCAAATGCCACTTTTGAGATGTGCCTAATTCATGAAGAGGTTTATGCCTTTTAAGGAATCTCTCTGACTCCAATATTCCCCCTCATTAATGAACAATGTTGGTCTTGATGAATCAAAGCCTATGTGTTTTGTTTGACTTGTCTGTCATATGTCCCTAGCCGGCTTCTCCTTGCCCAGTCCCTTTGTCTGTCAAGTCTCTCCCTGTGTATGCAAATACAGAGAGACATATACACATATGGAGTCACCTGTCAATCAACTGGAGTGGTACACGGAGAAGACAGTGACCCCAGCCTAGGATATGACTCATGCTGTCCGTCGTTCAGACAGCATTAATCTAATGACAGGTTCCCTTTAAATAACTATTTCGCTTTTTCTTTTCATTAAAAGAGTTTTTCTGTATGATTTTATAACTACTGTATAATAGCTAACCAAAAGTAATAAAATAATCTGTTACATACCCTCCCAATGTAGCTGGCACAACCCAGTGATTGGTTGCAGCGCTGTAGACTTGAAGTCAAAACTCTAGCCTGTAGACAGTAATGGGCGCAGCGGCAGAGGTTTATTTAATCCTATCAATTCAATCTTACCACATTTAGATAGAGAAAATGTAACATATTCCAGTCCAGGAGAGCTGCTACAATGTATCACTAGCACTGATATATTATTTTTTTTATCCATTTAGCTTTTCATTTATTATTTTGGATTGACACAAAGTTATCAGATTAAGATTTTTCCTGTCACTCCATGATGATTGAAACTACAACAGCCAGATGTTTGCTTTTAGCTAATAAGCATTTTTGTTTTCTTGGGTTTCCAAAGCACAAAAAAACCCCTCAACTTTAACAAACTCTGCTTGAAAAAATTCCAGTGTGACCTTTACTGCAGTTTTTATGACTTTTGTGGTGTGTATTGGAAACAGACCAAACAAACTACGAGTGCAGAGGCCTTTATGAACGTCTGACAATCGTGGAATTATCCCACAGCAGCATGAAGACGGCTATTTCCACATAGGGCATATTTGTTGCAGAAATATCTGCACCTTAAAATCCCAATGTTGTTTTTTTGCAGTACGGATTTTGTATGCATATATTTTTCCAAACCTCATTTAGATACAGTATATATAGAATATCTACAAATGTTACCATTAGGGCTCGTTCAGATTAATTAGTTATACGTACGTATGCTGTCCATGTCTAAATCAGACAGCTCACCGATAGCATACAAACCAATGGTATTCATAATGACTGGTTTCTCACATGGAACAATTATCCATATGAAAGAAATATAATATGCACTATCATTTTCCATATTTGCCTATTTAAGTCAATGCGTGCACAAAAAAATCCATTACGGATTATCCATATTGCATCCAATTTTATGGATACATTGCAACTATTATCATACGAAACTGAATTTGATTTACTGCTGATGCATAAAGATGGATGACATACAGATATAATACGAATGAAAAAAAAACAAGACATGCGGATGACACACAGGGGACATAGGGTTTAAATACGAATTAGAATTGTCTGTTCTTCTGGATGTAAATCGGATCATTTTTCCTCTGAACCTCGCTTTAGGTTTTGAAGATTCCCTAATTCTATCTACAGCATCTCTTGTATAAGCTGATCACAGTAATTACTGTACAATACTACATCTGTGCTCCCTACAAAATGTGTTTGCACCTAAACCTTGAAAAAAAATGGCAAAAATGTGCCTTGTGGTTTGTAGAACTTTCATAGCTTTTTTTTGGGGGGGGAGGGTCACTAGTCATTTGTAAAAAAAATATTCTGGATAATGCATTGTTTTAGGTTTATTTTTCTAATAGGCCTTTTTTAAGCATTTTGAAATTACAAGATTATTTACAAAATACTAATTAACAAACACAACAATAAAAAATACTTATAAACACCTAAAGTGCTTCTAAAAAATCTAGCATTGTATGCTAAGCTTCCACAATGAATATTTAGTGCGTTTTTGATATTGCAGATTTTTTTTGCACCAATTAGTTACCTTACGTAACTTGCATTTTTTTCGTTATATTTTTGGTGCATTTTTTAGCATGTATTTTTCTCCTGTCTTTTTATGACTTTTTGGTCATATTTCAAATAAAACTGCTTTGTATTGGATTCTTCCTGTTTCTTAGCTTTGATAAAACTTTTTTTTATAAAGTCATATGCAGATTATATAAGTTTTTAGTGCTTTTCTGCACTAAACAGAACAGCAAGGACGGGGTACAAAGTATTAAAATTTAACCTTTAATAATTCCTATTAAAAAGGGAAGCAGGTATAACCTTCCTCCACACTGTTATCTATAAAACCAAACACATAATTCCCCTTCAGCATGAACAGGGGTTCTCAAAAGGCCCAGGACAGCACCTGTGCAGATAACAAGGGCAGACAGACTAACCCGTGTCAAGAAGGACACTGGGACAGTCCCACCCTTTCAGGTCCGGACCACACGGTATCAGATAGAGGTCCAGGAACCTTTGAAAAAAAGAGACAGAGGAGGAGGAGGATGGAACGATCTCACCACATCGGACGACGACCCAGCCTCTATCAAAGAGATCCTCAAATCCTCCCGGGCGTCCCAGTGGTCCTATTACAGTGGACTTAACACTTGGTCCCCTTATGGAGAGAGAGGTCCTGATGTCCTTGTTCTCCCAACGCGTTTCATATACAAAGATAATCGTCAGGGGAGTATTGAGAGTCAGTCCCTAAATCAACAGGACAGGACAGGACATGCGGACGGCAAACAGCGGGGCTCCTATACGCTGGCGCAGCGTATAGGAGCCCCGCTGTTTGCCGTCCGCATGTCCTGTCCTGTCCTGTTGATTTAGGGACTGACTCTCAATACTCCCCTGACGATTATCTTTGTATATGAAACGCGTTGGGAGAACAAGGACATCAGGACCTCTCTCTCCATAAGGGGACCAAGTGTTAAGTCCACTGTAATAGGACCACTGGGACGCCCGGGAGGATTTGAGGATCTCTTTGATAGAGGCTGGGTCGTCGTCCGATGTGGTGAGATCGTTCCATCCTCCTCTGTCTCTTTTTTTCAAAGGTTCCTGGACCTCTATCTGATACCGTGTGGTCCGGACCTGAAAGGGTGGGACTGTCCCAGTGTCCTTCTTGACACGGGTTAGTCTGTCTGCCCTTGTTATCTGCACAGGTGCTGTCCTGGGCCTTTTGAGAACCCCTGTTCATGCTGAAGGGGAATTATGTGTTTGGTTTTATAGATAACAGTGTGGAGGAAGGTTATACCTGCTTCCCTTTTTAATAGGAATTATTAAAGGTTAAATTTTAATACTTTGTACCCCGTCCTTGCTGTTCTGTTTAATTTACCAGTGTGGTACATTACCAGTAGCTGATATATATACTTTTCTGCACTAAAACGTATATGAATTCTTTACTTGTTATTTTTTTCATCTCATTCTAGTCTATGGATATGATTCACAAATAAAACACATATTTACAGCAACATTTGTTTTTTTATAGAGTTTACAAAAATGTAAAGGTCAGTTTACACTAAGTAAAAAAAAAAAAAGCACAATGGGCATGACATTTCTATGAATAATATACATTTTATGTTGCATTTTTGCCCAAAAAAACGTATTCTTAAAAGTTGTTACTTGTTGCTTTTTTTCGTCTCATTCTAGTCTATGGGTACGATTCACAAATAAAACGCATATTTACTGAAACATTTATATTTTATAGAGTTTACAAAAATGTACAGGTCAGTTTACACTGAGTAAAAAAAAAAAGCACAATGGGCATGACATTTCTATGGATAATATACATTTTGTCTGAACTGTAATATGTTGCATTTTTACAAAAAAAAACCCTTACTCTTAAAAGTTTTTTTTTTAATTTAAAAATGCCAGAAAAAAAGACTGAGTGAAAGAGATCTAAAAATAACTGTACATTTGGCAGCTTTTTTTTCCATTTATTCATTCATTAATTCATTCATGAATGAATGAAAGAATATCTATTAATTCTATATCATTTTCTTCCCATAGAATTAACAGCAAAGTGGCTGTATATATTGAATAAAGAATATAAATATCAAGAAACACAATTCTATTTTTTTTTAGAACTGTATTGGACAAAGTAGTGTCCTACTTCAGGACAGTCTGGGACAGGAATAGCATTGTGAATGTAAAGTGTGTATAATTATGTACCTACACTTGAGATATGTTTATATACTTCTATAAACCTGTCCATGAAACAGTAAAACCAAATACTTTATGATGTGAGTGGAGGTTTGCAGTGGGCAAAATGTCACCTGAAATTCTTGCAGTATAGTAAAGTGGGCTTGGCTGCCTGTAAAGTGAAGAATGAAGCTGCTTTGCAATGTGAAGTCAGTACAGCCAGGTTCTCTTGGGATTTTTATAGAACCTTACCCAGATGTATTTCCTTCAGAACCTTCCTTTCCCTACCTCTACCTTACCTAAATACAATGCAAAACTATAAGAAACTTTCTTTCTATGTCCTGTTGTGTATAAATATGTGACTCTTCAGATTTTGTGTTATATTGAGCCTGATGAAGAGACCTGAGTAGTCTGGAAAGCTTGCTATTATTACCATCTTTTCAGTTAGCCATTAAAAGGTATCAACCACTGAGGACTTCAGTTCTTTTAAACAATTCTTTATAAGAAACTGAAAATTTAAGAAAACTCTAAATTTACCCTGTGATTTGGAAACTGGGAAATCTTTCACAGATCTTTGAGTTTCTTTATCTGTTCTAACGAAATATCTCATTATTAGCTTTATATCGTGGGCACTTTGTGTTAACACGATGTGTAAACCGTGAGCACACAGAGATAATAGGAAAATCAGAAAGCAGACTGGCTGAACCTTGAGCAAAAAGTCAATTTTAAGAGATTTGCAAACGAAATCCTTTTAGATAAGTGACAGAAGAAGCAATCTTTACAGAACTGAACACAATGGGATGAGATGAGGGGTCCTGTCCTGCTGATCCAGGGGATTGTGGAATATTCTGCTACTTATAAGCTGATGAAGGGTCCAAAATCAGGTCCAAGATAACACATTCAACTAATTTATATATATATATATATATATATATATATATATATATATATATATATATATATATATATATATATATATATATATATATATATATATATATATATATATATATATATATATAAAATATATTGATTTGCATTATTATTATATTTTTTTTTGTTGAAATGCATTGAATTTGTATTTATGGGATTAATTTGTATCCAGAATTATAACAGAACGATAATACATCATACTGGAGGATTTATATAAACGCGTTAGAACATTCCTCATTTATTTATCATTTCTAGTACTATTTTCCTGCAATTTAAAATATGAAATATTTATTGCAAATAATAAAATATTCCACTAAAAACCGAACCATATTTTGTGCTGTGGGGGAGGTTTCGTTTGTCTTTTTCCCTTTGGAATGCTGCTGGATATAAATTGTATGTTTGCACAACCTCTTGACTCCAGCAGTTACATGGTGATAAGGTTAATTTTTAATTCAACTGTGATGTTGCATTGTGTAAAGAGAAGCTTTATTTACAGAGAGGGAATAAAAACGGAGGAAAATGTCTACTTTCTAACTTGTACTTTTCGGGTTGTGCAGTGAAAGGGTGAAAAAGCTGCTGGGAGGATCCCTACACTGCACCCAGACCCGGCCGACACAGACAGGAGGACACAGACAGGAGGACACACACAGGAGGACACACACAGGAGAACACACACAGGAGGACACACACAGGAGGACACATACAGGAGGACACACACAGGAGGACACTGACAGGAGGACACACACAGGAGGACACACACAGGAGGACACACACAGGAGGACACTGACAGGAGGACACACACAGGAGGACACAGACAGGAGGACACACACAGGAGGACACAGACAGGAGGACACACACAGGAGGACACACACAGGAGGACACACACAGGAGGACACAGACAGGAGGACACACACAGGAGGACACACACAGGAGGACACAGACAGGAGGACACACACAGGAGGACACACACAGGAGGACACACACAGGAGGACACACACAGGAAGACACAGACAGGACACAGACAGGAGGACACACACAGGAGGACACACACAGGAGGACACAGACAGGAGGACACACACAGGAGGACACAGACAGGAGGACACACACAGGAGGACACACACAGGAGGACACAGACAGGAGGACACACACAGGAGGACACACACAGGAGGACACACACAGGAGGACACACACACAGGAGGACACAGACAGGAGGACACACACAGGGGGACACAGACAGGGGGACACACACAGGAGGACACACACAGGAGGAAACACACAGGAGGATACACACAGACAGGACACAGACAGGAGGACACACACAGGAGGACACACACAGGAGGAAACACACAGGAGGACACACACAGGAGGACACAGACAGGAGGACACACACAGGAGGACACACACAGGAGGACACAGACAGGAGGACACACACAGGAGGACACAGACAGGAGGACACACACAGGAGGACACACACAGGAGGACACACACAGGAGGACACAGACAGGAGGACACACACAGGAGGACACACACAGGAGGACACACACAGGAGGACACACACAGGAAGACACAGACAGGACACAGACAGGAGGACACACACAGGAGGACACACACAGGAGGACACAGACAGGAGGACACACACAGGAGGACACAGACAGGAGGACACACACAGGAGGACACACACAGGAGGACACAGACAGGAGGACACACACAGGAGGACACACACAGGAGGACACACACAGGAGGACACACACACAGGAGGACACAGACAGGAGGACACACACAGGGGGACACAGACAGGGGGACACACACAGGAGGACACACACAGGAGGAAACACACAGGAGGATACACACAGGAGGACACACACAGGAGGACACACACAGGAAGACACACACAGGAGGACACAGACGGGAGGACACACACAGGAGGACACACACAGGAGGACACAGACAGGAGGACACAGACAGGAGGACACACACAGGAGGACACACACAGGAGGACACAGACAGGAGGACACACACAGGAGGACACAGACAGGAGGACACAGACAGGAGGACACAGACAGGAGGACACACACAGGAGGACACAGACAGGAGGACACACACAGGAGGACACAGACAGGAGGACACAGACAGGAGGACACAGACAGGAGGACACACACAGGAGGACACAGACAGGAGGACACACACAGGAGGACACACAGGAGGACACACACAGGAGGACACAGACAGGAGGACACACACAGGAGGACACAGACAGGAGGACACAGACAGGAGGACACAGACAGGAGGACACACACAGGAGGACACACACAGGAGGACACAGACAGGAGGACACAGACAGGAGGACACACACAGGAGGACACAGACAGGAGGACACACACAGGAGGACACAGACAGGAGGACACAGACAGGAGGACACACACAGGACACAGACAGGACACACACAGGAGGAAATACTCAGGGGGACACACACAGGGGGACACACACAGGACACCTCATTCTGCAAATTACTGTGTGCATTCATGGAGGCAAAATCAAAATTCTATTTGAGCATTTCTTTCACAGAGTAAATTCAAATGCAATTGATCATTATTCCTATGATATAGCGATAGATAGATTAATATATATAGATAGATAGATAGATAGATAGATAGATAGATTAATAGATATATAGATAAATAATAGAGATAGATTGATAGACAGATAGATTGATAAATAGATAGCAGATAGATAGATAATAGAGATAGAAGGATAGATAAGAGCTAAATGAATGGATAGCTAGATAGATATGTAGAAAAGAATAGAATAACACCACCCACTAAACAAAAATTCTAACTGCTATGATATATCAAATAATAAGAGAAGTAACATTCCAAAAATGAATGCAAACTCTGTGGACTTCTATTAGTTATGTAGCAACGTTTCGGTTTTCAGAATCTTTTTCAATCCTTTAACGTAATAAAAATCCATTTTTTTTATCCATTAGCTTTTGGAGTTCTGCCTCTCTTTTATTGATAGATTGATAGATAGATAGATAGATAGATAGATAGATAGATAGAGTGAAGGAACTCTTGATGTGAGATTTCTTCTGCATTAGTACAGATCCCAGAGTCTTGTCCAGCAGTAATAATGTTCACTCACTGCCCGTGAGTGTACCTGATAGTGTTGGTGGAATAATGACCTGGGTGATGGGAGGGGGTAGTTGTCTGGAGGACGGTGCTGGAATGACCTGAGTGATGGGGAGGGGGTAGTTTTCCTGAGGACGGTGCTGTAATGACCTGGGTGATGGGGAGGGGGTAGTTGTCCGGAGTACGGTGCTGGAATGACCTGGGTGATGGGGAGGGAGTAGTTGTCAGGAGTACGGTGCTGTAATGACATGGGTGATGGGGAGAGGGTAGTTGTCCCGAGGATGGTGCTGTAATAACCTGGGTGATGGGGAGGGGGTAGTTGTCAGGAGTACGGTGTTGTAATGACCTGGCTGATGGGGAGGGGGTAGTTGTCTGGAGGACGGTGCTGGAATGACCTGAGTGATGGGGAGGGGGTAGTTTTCCTGAGGACGGTGCTGTAATGACCTGGGTGATGGGGAGGGAGTAGTTGTCAGGAGTACGGTGCTGTAATGACCTGGCTGATGGGGAGGGGGTAGTTGTCCGGAGAACGGTGCTGTAATAACCTGGGTGATGGGGAGGGGGTAGTTGTCAGGAGTACGGTGCTGTAATGACCTGGCTGATGGGGAGGGGGTAGTTGTCCGGAGAACGGTGCTGTAATAACCTGGGTGATGGGGAGGGGGTAGTTGTCAGGAGTACGGTGCTGTAATGACCTGGCTGATGGGGAGGGGGTAGTTTTCCTGAGGACGGTGCTGGAATGACCTGGGTGATGGGGAGGGGGTAGTTGTCCGGAGGACGGTGCTCATACATTTCTCTGTAAATCTGATACATAGACACATCTGCTCCTGAGGTCACTGGACCTCTGTACAGATCGTCCGTCCTTCACATATACTCTGTAGATTTTGGGGTTATCTTCTTCTTCTAATGATCGCTGGTGATAGATCAGGCTGATAAAACCAATGTTTAGCTGTTTTTTGTTACATCTATTTCTGATAAATCTTAGTGACCATATTTATGCTCCCTGAGGGCTGTGTCACAGTTTTCACAGATTCCATAGATCATAAAGTATATTCTACATTGTGTCCTGCCATGCACACAACCAGGAGAGGATCACGAGACTGAAGACAGCCCCATCACTGCCGATTGCAGACGATTTTAATATTGTATACTATTATTACGGACATATCTTGCTGTGACTCGGAGGTGAGTGCACTGTGTTGCTCCCTGTTATCAGCCTCTTTAGATTGGAAGAATTGGCTCACTGCCCACCCCAGATCTGCAGCGCTGACAGCCCTTACATAGTGGCACATGTATGTGTGGATGGGCGATCAGCAGCTCTCGCCGTGCCCATGTGCGCTCCGCAAGAAGAGCAGGAATGTGCGGGCTGTAGACACAACACCGGGAGCAGGGCAGGGGGAGGGGCCACGGTGACAGACGCCCCGCCCCCCGGCCTCACACGGCTGACAGCACAGACCGAGCGCACAGTGGCCGGCGGCGCTGGAGGTGCGGGGAGCTCCGTGCTGCACACACGGGGACACATGCTGCCCCGCACACACCGCCGCACAGCCGCGCTCTGCCATGCTGCCCAAAGTGGAGTCCGAAGCCCTGGGACTGGCCCGGTCACACGGAGAACAGGGGCAGATGCCGGACAACATGCAGGGTAAGTGCATAACCGGCCACAGCTTGCCCCGTCCATGTGCCACCCTAAAGCAGGGCATACAGCGGTGCTATGTCCTGTACCATACACCTGTGTGTACACAGGAAGAAGTATCGTGTATATAGGGGGACATGGACATAGAAATATATGTATGTATATAGGTGCACACACAGCTATGTGTATATATGGGCATCACCTTTGTGGGATTATATATACAGACAGAAATATATATATATGCACACACAGAAATATCTGTTCCCTCTTTGTATATATTATACATATATATGTAGTGTATATATCTTTCCTGTATATGTCCGTGTGTGTAGTCAGATGTGTGCGGTCCCCGCTTTCTGCCCTCGGGGGTGGCAGGGGGTGTATAGGGCATCCCACTATGGATGGCGCTGACAGTGAGAGCACGATGTGTGGAGAGGGGAGATGGCGGCTGCTGCACGGGGTGTTATATTATTATTAATTATTACTATGTGATACAGGGAGTATGATAACAGTGTAGCTGGATAATAATCCTGCGCGTGCATTGTCTACATTGCCCCGGGCTGAGTATTAATCGGAGACTTTAATTTATAAGTTCATCTTTTATGTCTTATATATGACTTTAGCTTCTTTTCCTGGTAACTAATTGTAACACAATTCTATCCGACACTCTGACTGTAATGTGCTAAATCCCATCACGGATGTGGAGAGATGAAACATATTGCTACAATTCATCTTTGCACTGGTGAACATCTCTGGACTGGACATCAACTTATTTCATTTTGCTGGGATAGGTCAATTTCCTTTTGCTGCACTTTACTTTTATTTTATAATTAATACATTGATTAGCCTCATCTCAGTATAATCTGGTGTAGACCTGGATAGGACTTTGGATTGTGAGATTCTTCACTGACTTTGGATAGATTGTTACATCAATGTTCATGATTTCTATATGATACATCATTATCATTTAGCTGAATGCAGGTAACTGGAGAAAAAAATCTCACCTTAGAATGTCTTGCTTATATATATATATATATATATATATATATATATATATATATATATATATATATATATATATATATATATATATTATATTTATTATTTTTTTTGGTATATATAATATATATATATATATATATATATATATATGTATATTACTCTCTCTATATTTGTTTATATATATACAGTACATACAGTATATATATATTATATATAATTTTGCTATATATATATACATGTTTTACTCTGCGTAAATATATCTGGAGCCAATAAATATATTCAAGTACTTTTCATTAAAATTTCTTTACAAACTGTGCTTATTACACAGTTCACCACAATGCAGCACAATATATGTATGTGTGTGTGTGTATATATATATTTGTGGGTGTGTGTATATATATATATATATATATATATATATATATATATATATATATATCTATATCTATCTATATATATATATATATATATATATATATATATACACACACATACTCTCTTGAAAATGAAAGTGCCATATCTGAGACCACTTGGTTCAGCTGTTTTGTTTTGTACATTCTACTAATTCTCATTTTACACATTCCTGTTTTTAGAATATGCAGAAAGCTTTAAGCATTTGATAGAGTAATTTTGTTTCAAAGTAATTTTCTCAAAGAACAAAAGTCCAAAATGTTTGTGCCTCCCTGTCAGATCTACCAGTTCTGAACAACTGCATAACTTTTACAGTTTTTGGTCACATTTCAGGGCAGAAATAAGTTTCTTCTCGGTGAATTTCTCAGCAGACATCTCAGAGGAATATACTAAGTCTATAGCCTGAACAGTCATCAGGGCTTTTAAATGATTTTTTTTTACATCTAGCTTATCTGAAAGTAAATGGACTATTAATGTAGATCCCTTCAATGACATATTCTTTTCCTTTTAGAGAAGCTACAAATACAAATGGTTCGAAATTCCTAATAACAAATGTAAAATGTTTGATGTTAATGTAGCTTAAAAAGGTACATGAAATTACTGATGGATACAATATATATTTAAATTTGGGTTATATATGAGGATTTGACCAGTAATCCAAAGCCCTGTAAATAAAGCATAACAATTATTTATTATATTTTTGAAAGAGTCTTAGACCTTTATTTGTTCTAAGTACATGTGTATAAATATATATGTGTGTATTTATATATATATATATATATATATATATATATATATATATATATATGATTATATAATGTAACTATAAATAAAGATAATAATGTATTAGGATTATGACATACCTGGTAACAGTTGCAGAAGTTCTCCGTAGTGTTTTGCTCATTTATTAATAGCTTACAGACATTCTTCATATATTTAAAAAAAAACAGTTTTGAAACAACAATGTATCTGTTATTTTGCTAAACCTTTAATTGAAGCAGAACCGTTATCTGTACCTTTGGCCATATATGTATTTAGTTATATTAAAGAAGCAGATAGGTATATTAGCTATGGGAGGGCACAAGGTAATAACGTGGAATATGTGAAAGTTTGGAGTTCACTTTTGCAGGGTTATGTGTGGCTGTTGGGTTCTCTGTACACCACTTAGTATAGCAGATCAGAGAGCAATCCTAATGGGTGTGGTGTAACCTTCATGTCTCAGCCATCAGTAACAATTCAGTGGCCATCACTTACTGTATCTTACAAATTACTAGACACATGTTGTCTGTGCCAGAAAGATCCAACATCTGAAGTCTATCTGAACAGTAGTTTTAATGCAGTGATACAGTGTATACATTTTATGGACTGGGCTTGGACTTCATAATTAATGTTGTACAAGTACTGAGTTTGTGCCTCCTCTTCATTCAGTGTCGCAGTTTAAAATGATGGGCTACTCGTACGATGACGACTTGGAGGAGCTGTGTCCGGTCTGCGGGGACAAGGTTTCTGGATATCATTATGGACTGCTCACCTGTGAGAGCTGTAAGGTGCGGAGATGTTTTAATTACTATTTGATTTTTTTCCAGTTATTACTAAATTAATTCTCTCTTCTCTAGTGACAGTTTACCATCTCTTCTTTCCTAAATAAAAAGATAGATAGATTAGATAGTCAGATAGATGGATATAGATAGACAGATAGATAGATTAGATAGTCAGATAGATGGATATAGATAGATAGACAGATAGATAGATTAGATAGTCAGATAGATAGATTGATTGATTCATTGATTGGATAGATTTATAAAATGATAAGTGAATAGATGGATAGATAGATCAATAGATAGATTGATCGATTAGATAGTACACATAGGTGTATGATCTAGAATGTTTTAGGATATGTGGGGCATTTAGTTCTAATTTGGAGAACAGGCTAAAAATCACTAAATCATATATACATATAATAAATGCATAAAATCTGTCACTTTCTATATAGATATTTGCTGTTATTGATCTCCGTAAAAAGATATCAGATATCTTAATTCAACAACTACTTCTAGATATTGTGTAAATATTTTATTATGGGCTGTTTGGGTGATATTCATAAGTTGTAAAATAACACATGTAATGACAGAATGGCCGATTATTGAAGTCTTCCTTAAGCCATTTTCTAGTGTTCTATAAGAAATAGGTAAGGATCCATCAGCCTTCATGTGTGTGTTTACTGATTATTCTGTCTTTCTCCATATTCTCTAGGGTTTTTTCAAGCGAACAGTTCAGAACAATAAAAGATACACATGTATTGAAAATCAGACCTGTCAGATTGATAAGACCCAGAGGAAGCGATGTCCTTACTGCAGGTTTCAGAAGTGTTTGAGTGTAGGGATGAAACTAGAAGGTAAGATAATAATGGACGAGACCTGAAGAGGTATGTGCAGATGGAAAAAATGGAAAAAAATATGTACATGTATATAGGTAGATAATGGGTAGGTTATTCCTTATTTTTTTTTTTCAGAACAGATTATTACTATGCACATCTAAAGTAATTCTAGCAATTCATACCTTCATGGTAATTCCTAGGATTCTATTGCTCTGAATTGTATTAGTGATATTTACCGTTTATGTTTTACTTGTGTACAATAGTATATCAGATATTTCATTAGATATCTAGAGGTAGGTTTAGACATAAATTCTGCCTTGACCACACACAATGACTAATCTAATATCGTCTCAATATTGAGATATTATACAGATATTCTCAAAAGAACAATTTTCCCAAATCACTCGAATTTCATTGTTCCCATAGGAAATCCTTGGCGAATATTTGAAACAAATTGAAGTCAGCTTTATAAGTGATTGAGTTAAGTTTTTAAAACAAAGGGACAAATTCAGATTTTTATCAGTTAGAAGGCTCAGATCATGGTTGGATGGGCACTATATCTATGGCCGCTCACTTGTGCATGCAGTGAAAGATACACAAAAATGTGTGATTATTGCCCTAACCATTGTTACAATAGATAATGATATATGTAATAGCCTAGATTGTGGTGTATCTGACCATATGGTGCAACTGCAATCTCACTATGTCTGTCCGGCTCCAGTCGTAATGTGTGGATTATTGTTAAACCCAGAACCCGATCACAGTTTATATTGAAGTCACACTCATTTAGTAGAACAACGTTCTTCAATGATTCTAAATATTCTAAAAAAACAAATCCAAACAAAAGTTAACTTGTATTTAAGAAGAAGGACAGAAAACATTTTGTTTCTTCTCATTTCCCTTTATCTTTCTATTTTCTGGATGCCGACAAACTGCTTGTTCTGTCTATTGTATCCCTTAAAACACATGAATTGGATGCAGTGATCATTTGTACAGCATATGGAACACATTTAAGAGTGAAGAATGAACACTATGAGATAATACACATATGTATATCATAACGCAATACGTCTGCTATAGAAAAAGTCTAAGCAGCTGTGAGCAGTTGAGTTTTTTTTTATAAGTGCCAAAAACATTATATACTGATTTAGGAACATTATAGTATATATACAATATGCTTAGTATTAATTTCAGAGTTTGTGCTTTCGTTTGAGAAGATGAAATTAGTAAAAACCTCAGTTTACTGTAAGTCCATTTCTTAATATATTATATAGAAACTTAGTTCCCAAGGTAAAAGAAACCTTTTTTGACATACATTAATATCACCAACTGAAGGTATTTCCCCTCAAAAGAATAGTATACTTGTACATTAGAGTGAATCTGCAGGTACAGCAGCTGTGCCCGCAATCAATTACCAAAAGGACGATGGCTCTGAGTGAAAAAGTTTCGCTCTTGGCACCCTTAATGCAAGAGTTAAAGATGTTTTTGCACATTGCGTTAAATAAATCATTTTAAATATTTAAAGACGTAAAAAAAGTAAATTCTAAAAAAAAATTGCCCATATTTTTCGTTACTTACATGAACATGAAGTATGAAAAAATGTATAACTTGTTCCACAATAAATAAAATAAAAAGAAAACTTATGTAGGTATCCTACAAATTAAAACAGGTAATCCTATAAATAAAAAGTATTGTTTGCTGGATTGCAGGGAAAAAAATGAAACATTTCTCTTTTGTCTTTTAAGCCAAACTAGCTTTTCTTCCAAATAGTTAAAGTGAAGCTCTGTAATTAAATAACATTGATTGTATAGATAACTGATGCATCATGAAGTGTATTTCTGATAGGTTTTCATTTAGTATTTCTTAGTTATAAACCCGGCCCCCCCAATATAATCAATAAGATTCAATAGACAGGTTAGGTGATATGGACAGGTCTTCTCAGTCTTAGGCCTCATTCACATACTATTTTGCATCTTTTTTAGGCCTCTTTTGACAGTATGTTTTCCCATCTTAAACTTTCTTGAAAGAAAAAGAAGTAAAATTGCCTGTAACATGCATTGTATATTTTTGTTTTATATGTTTTGGTGGCAATTTTTTTATTAGGCTAGTTTTGCATATGCCTCTTTTTGACTTCTTTTTTCCAAGTCCTTTGAAGAAGCTACAAAAATGGCAGAAAGAAACATCACCTACACTAAAAACCCACAGGAATATTGCACATAAATGCAACATGCTATGTGCAAATTCAGCCAAAAGCCAAAATCAAGAGTAATTCTTAAAAAAATGTAAACATTTATACTTTTCTTTTTCAACTGAATGCTGATCCAAAGTGCAACTATGAATAAAGCTTAAATATGTGTCACTATTTAGTACTGAGAGCTGAGGTTTTGGATGTTCATTTGTTAATGATCCAACTGCTGTAACTTAATCTTGATGCCCTGGATGTTCATAATACGGTCCCATGGGGTATCAAGGTGCTAATGTGCCAAGCAGAACCACGGCTCAATTAGAACGGCACACTCAAGGCAAAAATTAAGCTACGCTACTTGTTTACCGTTCAATGTATCATTGGAACTATAAAAAAATGCAAAGAGATAACTGCAAATATTTGAAAATAGTGAAACAAAATATGTCAAGTATCTTCAATAAAATAGTGAATGTGTATGAAGCCAATGTTAGCCCAGGGTGGAGCGTGAAAGTTAAGTCATTAAAATTGACACTTTTGAATTCCTGCTCTTGTATATCTGGTGACCAATCAGTCTCCATGCTGCCTCCTGTGTGGCCACCCTTATTTCATTTCTGCCTTTTTTCCCCTGCTTCTTTCCTTGAGACCAAGGAAATGTATATAGAGGTTTTGAAGTATGAACAACAGTGATAATCAATTCTGTAATTTATTATAACAATCAAAGCTTGCACGTAAAACATTTTTTAAATACTGCAAAACAGTTATGTAAAAAAGATCTAAAAAGTTAAGATACTTTACCCATTAAAATTAAAGGGTACATTGACAGTAAGGGATGTGATACAGCACTGGTGTCAATTTTCCTACATAAAGGTCTATTTACACTGCGTGATGTGCAGTATTAAACAATTGCCGGCTGGTCAGCTGTTTGCCGGTTGGCGGTTGTTTAACAACACAGGCTTACATCTAAAAAGTTAAGATACTTTACCCATTAAAGTCAAAGGGTACATTGACATTAAGGGATGTGATACAGCATTGTTGTCAATTTTCCTGCATAAAGGTCTATTTACACTGTGTGATGTGCAACATTAAATGACTGCCGGCTGGTAACCTGTTTGCCGCTTGACGGTTGTTTAACAATACAGGCTTACCTGGATTCAGATGTGCTTGGAACGATCTGTAACAGATTGTCCAAAGCACCTTGGATGCGATTTACAGCCCAAGATGTGCTGCCGAGAGTGATGTATGTGCAGCACAAAAGATCATTTCACCCAACTATCAAGCGTTTTGTTTGTTCGTTGGATAACCAGCACCTAATTATTATACACGATTGTCGTGAAACAAGCGTTCATACGAATATTTGTTCATAATAATCTTGCAGTTTAAGTACACCTTTATGTAGATTTTGCTGCGTTAAGTACATATTCCGGGTTTTTGCTGCCTAAAACCCCATCATGTACTTTATCTCTTAATATTGGAGCCCACTAGCCTTTAATATATTCTATAATAAACACGCAGACAACATGCAGTATAATGAACTAAATTTCCGATGACACGGGAATATTGTTTTTTCTAGTCCTAAACCTTTTTACTGTTGATGACGGCAGTTAATTTGGCAAGAGCAGGTTTAGAAGGAAAGGTCACTCAGGTCAACCAAACCACAAATACGTTTTCTGATTATCACTCTGCAAGCGATCTGTTCATTTGGGACGTCAAACTTTTTTTTCACCTAAAAATAAAAAAAGGACACTTTTATAGGTTTCCAGATGTGGAAAGTATAGTATATAGAAAGACTGAAAAGAAAAATAAACGTAGCAGACAGGGAAATGTGAGAGCACACTGGCTTTTTCCTCTGGAACTTTCTCCAGAAAAAAGAAAAAAAATACAAAAAAAAAATCTCTGTGTCTAATTATTGAAGGAATTTTGGAATTGTTTGAAAAAAAAAATCTATATTACAACTACATATATACTGTATATATGTGTGTGTGTGTGTGTGTGTACGGCATAGTTATACTTATTTATATATTATCTGTCTGTATTAAAGCTCCTGTCTTCTATAACTCATTCTCCTTGTAATGGCACCACAGTGTGTACTTTACTAATGGCCCTATTAAACTTAAATTGCAGCCTATAAATTACTGAGATTCATTAATTGCAGAAGTCTTTATACAAGATGTGTATGTGAGATCTCCATGCATTTTTAATGGGGGTGTAATCACTCCTTTGCATAAGAGCCACTGGCCAAGGTAGGCGCAGTCAGTGTCACTTGCTATCCCATTAAACTTGCACCACAATGAAACTTACCGCTGTGACAAACCCCATTAAAATCGCCCCCCTGGCTGCAGCTGAACCACATTTCTTCTTTAATTATTCCTAAAACTGAAGACTTTGCTATTCAGGAGCTTAAATGAAAATAAAATCAAATTTTCGTTTCTGCAAGCTGACACCATTATGTAGGGTTCCTCATCAACACAAAGGAGAACGCTATAGAAAAAGCATGGATGGGGCAAAAAAAGCAATTTAGTAACCATGTATGTACAGAGAATATACAGGTGACTCCTGAAGCCATTATATAATGTGCAAGCAGTGCTAATATTCCTATTTTTATCTTCTTATACAATGCTCCTTTTCTTATTCCATGCTACTCTTGTGTTTGTCACCGCTGATCAAATGTATTGAAAGTATTAGGAAATTATAACCTTTTGCTTAACTTTGATCTTTGCCTTTCTGTATTCTACAGCTGTGAGGGCTGACCGAATGCGTGGAGGGAGAAATAAATTTGGGCCAATGTACAAACGGGACCGAGCTCTCAAACAACAGAAGAAAGCTTTAATCCGAGCCAATGGACTTAAACTGGAAGCTATGAGTCAGGTCATCCAAGCCATTCCCACAGATTTAACTATTTCTTCGGCTATCCAAAATATCCACTCGGCATCCAAGGGTCTACCTCTTAACCATGCCGCCCTTCCTCCTACAGACTATGACAGAAGCCCCTTTGTGACGTCACCTATCAGCATGGCCATGCCACCTCATGGCAGCCTTCAAGGTTACCAAGCCTATGGCCACTTCCCCAGCCGTGCTATCAAATCGGAGTACCCGGACCCTTATACGAGTTCTCCAGAGTCTCTAATGGGATACTCTTATATGGACAGTTATCAGTCCAGCTCCCCTTCCAATATCCCACACCTTATAGTGGAACTCTTGAAATGTGAGCCCGACGAGCCTCAAGTCCAAAGCAAGATCATGTCATACCTACAGCAGGAGCAGGCCAACAGGAGCAAACATGATAAACTCAACACATTTGGACTCATGTGCAAAATGGCCGATCAGACATTATTTTCCATTGTTGAATGGGCGAGGAGTAGCATATTCTTCAGAGAATTAAAGGTAAGACTGGCTGATCTGGCTGGTAATTATCTACTCATCTAATAATTACCATTTGTAAATGAGAATAAAGAATAGTTGAACTATTGGAATAACCACTTAATAACCAGTTGACATTGTATCTTTTACAGCAGTTAGTGGGGTGAGTTTTCCTTAGTTATGGGGTGACAGCAAGGGCGTCTGCCGACATAAAATACATCAAAGAATTCAATTGATTCACATTCAGTAATTGCTGTATTTGTGCATAGTACAGTCTTGTAGAGTTCACTTATAAACTCGTCGGAGTTATTGAAAATACTCACAGCTGACCCACGGGGTCAGGATTTTCCACGGCAGTGCTGAAAGGATGTTTAATTATTTAGGCTAACAAGTCATATATAATTAGGCAGCATGAAGTGTCTTAGATTTTTTTTTTTCGGTATAAAAGCAGGAAATGTCTTTAACTGGCTTGATGAAAGCAATGTTCAGGTCTGTTCTTTCAATTACTGATCGCATACAGCAGACACAGCGGTGGCCTATTGTAAAGGCAACTGGATTGTACAACTTCCCAAGGAGTTGTTAAAAAGGCAGTAATCACTTTCCAGCTCCTTGTCATGTGCATTAAATGGCTAAAGGCTGTGAAAAATACAGCAACATATTTCAACTGGTGCTTAACCTGTCTGTACGAAGTCCGCAGGATCATACACTATGCCTATCATCTGTACAGTATCACTCCCTACTGTCAATGGTAAATTAACTTAGAGCTTTCCAGTCCAGAGGTAGATCGACTTTGACCATAGGGCTAGGGCTATAATTATGGGAACACACAGAAGCTCAATCTGATCTCATTGGGAACATGATCGGAAGTGCATATATTCATATATCAATTGTGTTTGATCATGGGTTTTTTATTACATATTTTGTGTCCCGGTGCAGATCTGAACTTACTGCTCATTATTGAGGGTTAAAACTCCAACCCTAAAAGATGGTAAAATATACCGCTACAAATACTATGAATTTGTAATAGAGATAAATATTTAAAGAAGGCCTCTACTCATTGTGGTCAAGACTTCTGGACTACCTTCATTGTCTTCACACAGCTATTCTAGCACTGATACCACTGTCTAGGGCTCTGTTCACACCATTGCAGCACACTGCTGTATTTATCCAGAAAAAAATAGAAGTCTGCTAAAAACCTAATAATTCAAGATCTGAAAGTTATGTTTTAGAGTCTTAAATTGATTCTTAAAGAAACACTCCAGCAAAACTGATTGTGTAATGCCTAGTTTATGGCCTGAGTGGTATAGCACAGTAACACGCACTGCCCCCTCAGGTCAGCGCTGGACAATGCATCAGTTTTGCTTAGTTTTCCTTTCAGATTATTTTCATGTGCTCATTGAAAGGTCAAGTGCACATGGCCGTATTTTTGGTCCGAGTGCTGTCCATGATAAAACAACATTGCATGGGTAGTACTAAGACCAGTGTTATTCATTGGGACAGTGCAGATGAGTAATTTTTTTCAATGACTCATTCTGTGTGCAAAATAATTTGCAGTGTTCACTAGTTTATTCCATGTTTAGTCATTCAAATCCATGGGTGCACAAAAAAAGTGATATCCCATACAAAGGCACTGTTTTTACGGATATGTTGCAATCCTTTAACATTGGAGACTATATTTAGTCGTGTACTTTTTTGTTAACTGCTGCTGTGTAAATTGGAATGTACATGGATGGACAAATACAAAAAAATCGTTTTATGGATGAAAATCAGACAATTTTTTTATACATTTTTATGACCCTTGCCATTTGATTTGGCATATGCAGAAATGTTAGCTGATCACTCATCAAGTAGACCTGTGTTTTCTTTTTATTTATTTGATCGCACAAATTTGTTCAGTACAGTAGTGGTATTGTGGTGCGTGAGCCTCTCCATTTGCGCCATAGAATATCAGTAAAGGTGCAGGTCACAACAATTTTAGAAATACAACTGACTAATCATTTGCCGAAACACAAAAAGGATCACGTATAATTGGGGACATTTTTTAAGTCATTTTTTTAAAATAAGAGTTCAAAATCATTGGGGATTCGCCAGTATTACAAACATTTCGCTTGCTATTTTTTACATTTGTCACATCGATAACCAAAACATTTCTGTCCAGAATTGTTAATCTAGTTTTTATGTTGGAGTGAGCTTGAGTCATTATTTGCAACTTTTTTTTTGAAAAATTGAAAAGGATAAATCCATCCTAAAGCATCTGTGAGTTTAACCATATTCATTTTGGTTGAAAATAAAGAAAAAAACAACAACTTTCAGAAAGAGCAAAAAAGAGAATGAAAATCTGGTGCAAGACTTTGGCGCATAGCAAAATAACTCCAAATAAATAGAGTCAAGGCAATAATACATAACCTGCGATACTTAGAAATGTGTAAAATCAAAATCATCCCAATTTATTATACAAAGTGATCAATAATGTAGATCTACATTCAGTTATGGGAGCTAATATGTATTGGATGCCAATTGTAACTATGCATTGTTAACTCAGAGGAGACATCACTCTGAAGTCCATACTTCATTCCCCTACCATTCAATCCTATGGTTACTTTTGGAAAGAGAATTTAAGAGTTAAACTTTTGAACCACAGCGAGAATATTTTTAGGGTGTAGAATAACTCATGGGTTGATATTCACATTCACTTGTTAAATACTATTGGGGTATTAGGCCTCATGTGCATGTTGTGTTTTTACCGCATTTTTTGGGTGTAGTTTTGGTACCAAAACTGCATGCATTTCATTCCCTAGCAAAGTCTATGAGATTTCAGGTTTTCTGTCTGCACGCTCCAGCTTTTTTTGGCTGCATCTTTGTGGTGACCACAAAGAAGCAGCATGTCAATCCTTTCTGCGTTTTTGTCAGTGTTTTTGAGCCCCCCCAGCAAAAAGATTTCAGTTAAAAAATGCACTGGACAAAAAGGTGGCAAAAATGCAACAAAAACACATGCGTTTTTTGGATGCGCACATACCCTCACTGTATTTACTTTGAAATGTTTCCCATTTTAATGTTACATAGGATAAGACTATGTTCACACAGGGCATCTTTTACTGCGTTTTTGGTGGGTTTTTGAGGTCACAAAGATGCATCTAAATGCATGCATTTCGTTCCCCCAGCAAAGTCTATGAGATTTCTATTTTGCTGTCTACATAATGCATCTTTTTTTGGCTGCATCTTGGCTGCGTTTTTGAAGATGCAGCATGTCAATTCTTTTTTGTGTTTTTGTCAGCGTTTTTGAGCCCTCCAGTCAATAGATTTGTCTTAAAAAAAGCTTTTGGCAAAATGCAGCAAAAACACATGCGTTTTAGATGCGTTTTTGCTGCGGGTGCGTTTTTTTGGGGCCAAAAACTCTGCATCTTTGTGGTTAAGAAAAGATGCAGTGTGTGAACATAGCCTAAAGTTGAGGGTTTTCTAAGCGTTAGATTGTGACCCAGACAGACGTACGGCCCCTGTAACCCCTGACAAGACATTGATATATGAAATGCGTGTTCTTCATTTTGCCAATTGTGCCGATGACTAAACAAGTGCAATATTAGTATATGGAGTATTACTGAACGAAGTGTTAAGTGTTAATGTACGGTGACAGGTTCACTTTAAGAATGATAACCCGATCTTAATTGCTTTATGAAATGGTAATTGGATTGTAAACTGTTTACAAGAAGCACATACTGTACCTGAGCCTGGGAGAAAACCGGCCAACACTATTTTAAACCATTTTAACTTTAAATACACCCCAAATAGTGCGTGGATCTTAATTTGCCTCATAAACAGAGGAAATATAATGAATAAAGTGTTCTGCCCCGAGCTCGATTTTATATTTAGCACTTCCAGTAATATGAGCCAAGTAGGAACAAAAGGAGGGATAAATATAGAAGTGGGATAATAGATAGCCGTGAATATTCTTCAGATAGTGTTTCCATATCGCAGGGAACGTTCAAAGGGGCAAGGGTTATTTTTAAGGATTTGTCAATTTAACAATGGGGCTTCAGTTTACTCTGCTGACTGCACTCATGGCAGCGATGTCTGAGCACATATGTGTATTATCTGCTCACAGGCACAATATGCTACACACGTTGATATCACATGTAACACGTCTGGAAGGGAAGACAGATTTTCTAGGTCAGTCTCTGGATCTGAACGACAGTTGAACACCCCACATTAGCCATTTGCAATACTTTTCATGTGAACTTTACTTTTCAATTCTTATATGTAATTCATCAATTAAAACATCTGCTCTGTTATATCTTAATTATCAGAGATGACTGTTATGTAGTTACACAGAAGGGGCCCCATACACATATGAGTAATTTCACAGACATGGTGTTTTAGGGGTTTTTTGCCAGATTTTGGAGAATCTGTTAATAAAAAAAAATCATGATATACTCCATTACCAGAGACACCAGAGAGTCAGAATATGGAGTGTCTACAGGTTCATATTGTGCACTGTAAGGCCACGTGGACACATTGAATATTTGGTGCGGTTTTTACCTCCGTATTTGTAGTGCCACATGCACACAAAAATCAAATCTTTATTTTTATATAGCGCTAACATATTCTGCAGCGCTTTACATACATCAGGAACACTGTCCCCATTGGGGCTCACAATCTAAAGACTCAGTATGTTTTTGGAGTGTGGGAGGAAACCCACGCAAACACGGGGAGAACATACAAACTCCTTGCAGATGGTGTCCTTGGTGGGATTTGAATCCAGGACCCCAGCACTGCAAGGCTGCAGTGCTAACCACTGAGCCACCGTGCTGCCCTACACATTGTGTATTTGATGGGTTTTTACCTCAGTATTTGTAAGGCCAAAGTACACATTGAGTATTTGATGTTTTTTTTTTACCTCAGCATTTGTAAGGCACACATTGAGTATTCGGTTAGTTTTTTACCTCAGTATTTGTAAGTAGTGTTGAACGATTAGTTAACTATTCGTACTCGATATGCTGTTAGCGAGTACTGTCCGCTACTCGCATATTCGCTACTCACACGAAAAGTATAGCTTTTGATTTACTCACTACTTAGCGAGTATTCCCCGTTGACTTACATTACGCCCGCTACTTGTAGCGAATATACGAGTAGCGGACAGTACCTGCTAACAGCATATAGAGTATGAATAGTTAACTATTCGCTCAACACTATTTGTAAGGTCACGTGCACAGATTGAGTATTCAGTGAGTTTTTACCTCAGTATTTATAAGGCCACGTGTACACGTTAATTATTCTGTGAGTTTTTTACTTCAGAATTTGTAAGGCTATGTGCACACATTGAGTATTCAATGAGTTTTCTACCTCAGTATCTGTAAGGCCACGTGCACATATTGAGCATTCAGTGAGTTTTTTACCTCAATATTTGTGAGGATAATAATCCAGAAGTGGTGCCCGTGTTTCTATTAGGCTGTGTCCGCACTTTGCGTTTTTACCTGCGTTTCAGCTGCGTTTTGAACTGCAGCGTTTTCATGCCAAAATGTATGAGTTTTGATTTTCAAGCAAAGTCTATGGGAAATGGGGATTTCTTGTGTGCACTTTGCAGTTCAAAACGCTCCGTTTAATTTGCATAATTTTGGGCAAAAACTCAGCGTTCAAAGAAGCAGCATGTCAATTGTTTTTGCCATTTGGGCTGCGTTTTGCTAATAATGAAGTCAATGAGAAGTTGCAAAAAGTAAGCAACATCAAAATTCCAGCGTTTTACATGCTTTTTAGCTGCAGAAAACATGCGTTTTGGACTACATAAACCAGGGCCGGCGTCAGCACCCGGCATACCCAGGCAAATGCCGGGGCCCTGGAGAGCTGGGGGGACCCACTCGGCCGGGCCGAGTTCCGGGGACCGCAGTCCTCAGCAGGAAACTGTGTCTGCCGTCCCTTCAAGGCGTGCAGACCACAGCATTCGCTGCATCCTCCTGGATTGAGCTTCATCTGTGGGCGGAGCTACCGCCCGGCATCCTCCTCGGTCCCACAGATGAAGGAGGCGCAGTGCCAGCCAGCGACCCCCAGCACAGCCCCTCTCCAAAGTGATCTGAGGGACACCCCTCCCCCCTCCGATCTGTATGTGCCCTCCCTGCCCCCCAATTTATGGGCCCCGGTGAATGTATGGGCTTCTCCCCCATGCAATGTATGCCCTGCCCACCCTCCCCTCCCCGGAGCCGTATATGTGCTGGACCCCGGAGCCGCGTGTGTGGGCCCGGCAGAGCCGCGTGTGTGGGCCCCGCAGAGCCTTGTGTGTGGGCCCCGCAGAGCCTTGTGTGTGGGCCCCGCAGAGCCTTGTGTGTGGGCCCTGCAGAGCCGCGTGTGGGCCCCGCAGAGCAAGGTGTGTGGGTCCTGCAGAGCAAGGTGTGTGGGCCCCGCAGAGCAAAGTGTGTGGGCCCCGCAGAGCAAAGTGTGTGGGTCCCGCAGAGCAAGGTGTGTTTCTGTCTGTATGTATGTCTGTATGTATGTATGCAGCAGAGCAGTGTGTGTCTGTATGTATGCATGCATGCATGCAGCAGAGCAGTATGTGTGTGTCTGTATGTATGTATGTATGTATGTATGCATGCATGCAGCAGAGCAGTATATGTGTCTGTCTGTATATATGTATGCAGCAGAGCAGTATGTGTGTGTCTGTCTGTCTGCATGTATGCACCAGAGCAGTATGTGTGTGTCTGTATGTATGTATGCAGCAGAGCAGTATGCGTGTGTTTGTATGTATGTATGCAGCAGAGTAGTATGTGTGTGTCTGTATGTATGCAGCAGCAGTGTGTGTGTGTCTCTCCGTATGTATGTATGCAGCAGAGCAGTATGTGGGTGTATGTCCGTATGTATGTATGCATGCAGCAGAACAGTATGTGTCTGTCTGTCTGTATGTATGTATGCAGCCGAGCTGTGTGTGTCTGTATGTATGTATGCATGCAGCAGAGCAGTATGTGTGTGTGTCTGTCTGTATGTATGTATGCAGCAGAGCAGTATGTGTGTGTCTGTCTGTAGCAGTGTGTGTCTGTATGTATGTATGCAGCAAGCAGTGTGTGTGTCTGTCTCTAGCAGTGTGTGTCTATATGTATGTATGCAACAGAGCAGTGTCTGTCTGTATGTATGCAGCAAGCAGTGTGTGTGTCTGTCTCTAGCAGTGTGTGTCTGTATGTATGTATGCAGCAGAGCAGTGTGTGTGTGTCTGTATGTATGTATGCAGCAGAGCAGTGTGTGTGTCTGTGTGTATGCAGCAGAGCAGTGTGTGTGTCTGTATGTATGCAGCAGAGCAGTGTGTGTGTCTGTATGTATGTATGCAGCAGAGCAGTGTGTGTGTCTGTATATATGCAGCAGAGCAGTGTGTGTGTCTGGATGTATGCAGCAGAGCAGTGTGTGTCTGTCTGTATGCATGTATGATGTGTATCTATGTATGTATGCAGCAGAGCTGTGTGTCTGTCTGTATGTATGAAGCAGAGCAGTATGTGTGTGTCTGTCTGTATGTATGTATGCAGCAGCAGTGTGTGTGTGTCTGTCCGTATGTATGTATGCAGCAGAGCAGTGTGTGTGTATGTATGCAGCAGAGCTGTGTGTGTCTGTCTGTATGCATGTATGATGTGTATCTATGTATGTCAGTGTATATGACTGTATAGATTTGTCCGTTTATATGTATTTTTGTGAGTTTGTCTTTAAATATGTATATGTACTTGTATGTATCTGTGTATGTGTGTGTGTGTCTGCGTCTTTATGGGCCCACTGGGACTCTTCCGCCCGGGGCCCACAAAAACCTGGACCCGGCCCTGACATAAACGCATGCGTTTATGACATCAAAATAATGGAATGATATGTCCCTTTACACACACACATAGTCCGACAATTAAATTAATTAAAAATATTAATTTATTGTTATTTTAGCCATAAATAGTATAAAACCGCTATAATTATATTAAATAAAACTATTTTCGTTCTCATTTATAAAATTATATTTGTTTTCATTTTTTTTTCCTTTTTTCATAGTGTTTGTATGTTAAAACTTTATTTAGTAGTGTGTTTGTAATCAAAACGCATCTGTCTTTAAGCAATGGAAAAGCATGTAAAAAGCGCTAATTTCTCGCATTTTCATGGTCAAAAGCAACTTTGGCAAAAACCATTTCTGCCAGAGGATGCGTTTTCAACTGCAACTACCTCAACGCAAAGTACGGACATAGCCTAAAGCGGGCTTTACACACTACGATATATCTAACGATATGTCGGCGGGGTCACGTCGTAAGTGATGCACGTCCGGCATCGTTAGTGATATCGTAGCGTGTGACAGCTATCAACGAGCAAAAATACTCACCTTCTCGTTCATCGTTGACACGTCACTCATTTTCTAAAAATCGAACGTCCAGTTGTTCAATGTTTCTGAGCCAGCACACATTGCTCCGTGTGACACCCCGGGAACGATGAACTGTAGCTTACCTGCGTCCTCCGGCAATGCGGAAGGCAGGAGGTGGGCGGGATGTTTACGTCCCGCTCATTTCCGCCCCTCCGCTTCTATTGGGCGGCCGCTGTGTGACGTTGCTGTGACGCCGAACGTCCCTCCCCCTTCAGGAAGTGGATGTTCGCCACCCACGTCGAGGTCGTTTGGGAGGTAAGTACGTGTGACGGAGGGTTACAGCATTGTGCAACACGGGCAACAAATTGCCCGTGACGCACAAACGATGGGTGCGAGTGCGATCGCAAATGCGCAATCGCATGACATATTGAAACGTGTAAAGCAGCCTTTATACTTTTCTTCTGATTGTCCCACTCCTGGTTTTGACTTACAAATACTGAGGTAAAAACTTACCAAATACTCAATGGGTGCACATGGCTAAGGCTATGTTCCCACCATGAGCTATTACTGAGTTTTTAATATTACAAAATTTCTGCACCTATTATGTAAATTAGGTTACTTGCATTTTTTTAAGTGCATTTTTATCGCATTCTTGACATTGTATTTTTTTGCCTCTTGTTGGCATATTATATTTTAAATAAAGTTGCTTTGCTTTTGAAACTCCTTGATATTTGGCGTTGACAACTGTATTGATATACTTGTGTGAATTACATACATGTGTTTTTAATGCGTTTCTGCAGCAGAAACGCACTAAAAATGTCTGTGTGATCTCTCTGCATCAAAGGACCCGGCTGGAACCTCACCCCCCTCCCCAGGGGGTAGGTGGAGGTCGGCATGACGTGGCTAGGGGGGATAGGGTGAAGTGACAGAGGAGTGGGGGTATAGGGACCGTTAGGGGATGAGATAGGGAAGCTAGAGGGGAAAGGAGCCATTGCTGCGTTTGCAGTGAAAGTGATTGTCCCGCCCACCCTCCCTTATGTTTCGTTTCGGGTCATAGTGGCGAGGCGGTTGGGGTGGGGTCCTCGAAGTTGGTGAAAATTGGATTGGGGGTTCCAATGGAGGTGGAACTCCCCTTTAATTTACTGGTTTGGGGAGTGGTCTGGTGATCATGGGGGAACGTCGGCTTGGTGTCGTCGGTTCCCGTGTTTGGTGGTTTAACCCTTCCCCTCATATTTGTTTTGGTGCTCCCGAGTTGGTGGTTGCGGCTGGGAGTAATGGGGTTTAGGGGGAAGGTAAGATTGGAGTATTGGGTGATCACCAGATTGTTTGAGCTTCGAGGACCACAACCCCCTTTTTTATAAATGTTGTTCTAAGTTATGTTTAAATAAAGGCTGCTGTGGCTATTTCATCCATTTATGTGTCTGTGGTCATTTCAATAAGTGGTTAAACTATTGGGAGTGGGAGTATGGTAGCAGTATAGGGGGTCACCGGGACTCCACTATGCCAACGTCATGCAAGTGTATGGGGGAAAATCTGCCCATGAAATAGCGTAGTCGCAAGAAAAATGTTGACATGTTGTGGATTTGAAACCTGTACAACAGGTCACTTTATGCTGAGTAAAAAAAAAAGTAGAGTGAGCATGATATTTCTATAAATCATATCCACATTGTTGGAACTGTAAAGCCACATGCACACATTGAGTATTTCGTGAGTTTTTTGCCTCAGTATTTGTAAGCCCAAACCAGGAGTGTGTAAGGAAATACAGAAGTGGTGCTCGTGTTTCTATTACACTTTTCCTCTGATTGTCCCACTCCTGGTATTGACTTACAAATACTAAGGTAAAAGACTCACCAAATACTCAATGTGTGCACATGCCATAAGGCTACGTTCCCACCATGACCTGTTAGTGAATTTTTGATGTTGCAGAACATCTGCACCTATTATGTAGATTAGGTTACTTGCATTTTTACATGTATTTTTATTGCGTATTTGACCCTGCATTTTTTGTCTCTTATTGGCATATCATGTTTTAAATGAAGCTGGTTTGTTTTTGATCTTTCTATTTCCTGGTATTTGGCTTTGACAAAACTATATTGATACAATCTTGTGTGAATTACATGTTTTTTTTTATGTGTTTCTCTAGTGCAAATGCACTAAAAACGAGTGTGCATTATTTTCATCTAATGAATGTCTATGGGGAAAATCAGGACATAAAACTCAGCGTACTCGCAAGAGGAATTGACATTCTGAGGATTTGAAACGCGCACCGCTGGTCAATTTATACTAAGAAAAAAAGTGTAGTGGACATGATATTTCTGTAAATATCGTCCACTTTGCTGGAACAGTAAGGCCACGTGCAGACGTCGAGTATTTGGTGACTTTTATTTACCTCAGTATTTGTAGCCAAAACAAGGGGGGGTAAAAAATGGAGAAGTGGTGACAAGTTTCCATTATACTTTACCTCTGATTGTTTCACTCGTGGCTTTGATATACAAATACTGAGGTAAAAAAGTCTCCAAATACTCAACATGTGCACGTGGCCTTATAGAAATCTCATACGCACTGTGCTCTCTTTTTTAACACAACATAAACTAAACTTGACATTCAATGCATGTTTTAAATCCGTGACATGTCAGTTTCTCCTGCAGGTATGCTGAGTTTTATGTGCAAATTTTACCCAGGCTTGCATTAGATGAGGAAAATCTGCAAGTAAAAAATTAACGTGTTTTAGTGTTTTTTCAAAGCTGAAACACATCAAAAACGCATGTAATCTGCAAATAGCTATATCAATAAAGTTTTATCAAAGCCAAATACCAAGAAGTATTAAAAACAAAGCAGCTTTATTTAAAGTGTTACCGTATTTTTCGGACTATAAGACGCACCTGACCATAAGACGCACCCTGGTTTTAGAGGAGGAAAATTGGAAAATAAAATTTTAACCAAAAAATATGGTCATGACACACTGTTATGGGGTGAGGATCTGCTGCTGACACTGTTATGGGGGTAATGTCCCCAAATTCTCTACTAAGGTACCCCATTCTGATAAGGATCCTCCTGCCTTGTATATGATCCTGCTCATATACCCCCCATCCTGCTAATAATATACCCCCCATCCATCCTGCTCATGATATACCCCCCATCCATCCTGCTCATGATATGCCCCCATCCATCCTGCTCATGATATGCCCCCATCCATCCTGCTCATGATATGCCCCCATCCATCCTGCTCATGAAATGCCCCCATCCATCCTGCTCATGATATGCCCCCATACATCCTGCTCATGATATACCCCCATCCATCCTGCTCATGATATGCCCCCATCCATCCTGCTCATGAAATGCCCCCATCCATCCTGCTCATGATATGCCCCCATACATCCTGCTCATGAGATGCCCCCATCCATCCTGCTCAAGAAATGCCCCCATCCATCCTGCTCATGAAATGCCCCCATCCATCCTGCTCATGAGATGTCCCCATCCATCCTGCTCATGAAATGCCCCCATCCATCCTGCTCATGAAATGCCCCCATCCATCCTGCTCAAGATATGCCCCCATCCATCCTGCTCATGAAATACCCCCATCCATCCTGCTCATGAAATGCCCCCATCCATCCTGCTCATGAAATGCCCCCATCCATCCTGCTCATGAAATGCCCCCATCCATCCTGCTCATGATATACTCCCATCCATCCTGCTCATGATATGCCCCCATCCATCCTGCTCATGAAATGCCCCCATCCATCCTGCTCATGAAATGCCCCCATCCATCCTGCTCATTATATACCCCCATCCATCCTGCTCAAGAAATGCCCCCATCCATCCTGCTCATGAAATGCCCCCATCCATCCTGCTCATGAAATGCCCCCATCCATCCTGCTCATGAAATGCCCCCATCCATCCTGCTCATGAAATGCCCCCATCCATCCTGCTCATGAAATGCCCCCATCCATCCTGCTCATGAAATGCCCCCATCCATCCTGCTCAAGATATGTCCCCATCCATCCTGCTCATGAAATGCCCCCATCCATCCTGCTCATGATATGCCCCCACCCATCCTGCTCATGAAATGCCCCCATCCATCCTGCTCATGATATACCCCCATCCATCCTGCTCATTATATACCCCCATCCATCCTGCTCAAGAAATGCCCCCATCCATCCTGCTCATGAAATGCCCCCATCCATCCTGCTCATGAAATGCCCCCATCCATCCTGCTCAAGATATGCCCCCATCCATCCTGCTCATGAAATGCCCCCATCCATCCTGCTCATGAAATGCCCCCATCCATCCTGCTCATGAAATGCCCCCATCCATCCTGCTCATGAAATGCCCCCATCCATCCTGCTCATGAAATGCCCCCATCCATCCTGCTCATGAAATGCCCCCATCCATCCTGCTCATGAAATGCCCCCATCCATCCTGCTCATGAAATGCCCCCATCCATCCTGCTCATGATATGCCCCCATCCATCCTGCTCATGAAATGCCCCCATCCATCCTGCTCATGAAATGCCCCCATCCATCCTGCTCATGAAATGCCCCCATCCATCCTGCTCAAGATATGCCCCCATCCATCCTGCTCAAGAAATGCCCCCATCCATCCTGCTCATGAAATGCCCCCATCCATCCTGCTCAAGATATGCCCCCATCCATCCTGCTCATGAAATGCCCCCATCCATCCTGCTCATGAAATGCCCCCATCCATCCTGCTCATGATATGCCCCCATCCATCCTGCTCATGAAATGCCCCCATCCATCCTGCTCATGAAATGCCCCCATCCATCCTGCTCATGAAATACCCCCATCCATCCTGCTCATGAAATGCCCCCATCCATCCTGCTCATGAAATGCCCCCATCCATCCTGCTCATGAAATGCCCCCATCCATCCTGCTCATGAAATGCCCCCATCCATCCTGCTCATGAAATGCCCCCATCCATCCTGCTCTTGAAATGCCCCCATCCTGGTAAATGGCGTGTATCCTGTGGCACAGGAAAAAAAAATAAACGTTTATACTTACCCTTCCTCACTCCCTGAAGCACCGATCTCTGTCTCAGCTGCAGCGCCGCTGTGTGGAGCCGTCACCGGTGTCTCCCGCATCGCGTCTTCCTGTCTGTGCCGGCGGTAAAGCTGATCGATTCTGGTGGATACTAGCGGGGCGCACTGCGATGACGTCATCGCGGTGTGCGCCGCTAGTGTCCAGATCAGCTGACCGCCGGCACAGACAGGAAGACGCGATGCTGCAGGGGGGCGGCTCCACACACGGTGACGGGTGAGTACACTGATTCACTGCACCCCGCGCTGATAATGATGCACGGGGGCAGTGAATACAGCCGCACATGATCACTCCAGGCTGTAGTTGCCAGGGGTGATCACGGCCGGCTGCTAATTATGCACGCACCCCCCCCGCCCATCACCCCGCCCACCTGTCAGCGCCGGTTTCGCTGAGAGATGATGGGCGGGAGGATGGGCGTGCATATGTAATGAGTGGGCCCACGTGGTCACGGCAGGCTGTTACAGCCTGCTCATGCCGCCGATGACCCGCTCCACCGCGGCACCCTCATTCCCCGCAGCCTTATAGTCAGACCATAAGACGCACCCCCCACTTTCCCCCAACATTTGGGGGGAAAAAAGTGCGTCTGATGGTCCGAAAAATACGGTACATACCAGAAAGACAAAAAACGTAATAAAACAAATGTAAAATAGCACACAAAAATGCAATGTAAAAACTGCAAATAGCCTAATTTACATACTAGGTGCAGAAATTCTGCAACGTCAAAAACCAACCAAACGCTCACCATGGGAACATAATTTTAGTGCAGCCCACACAAGTCCTGGCACAAAGCATTACTCTAAACCTGAGCGCTTTGGTTCACAATGGTGATGGTTTTGGCGTTGATTTTCACAGATATTCCACACATAAAATCCGCATCACTTTAATGCTATGGGTGCACGCTGAGTATTTGGTTGCAGAAATTTCTGCACCAAATCTGAATCTCCTGGCAGGAAAAATGCTCTTTTTAGCCTCTCATTTTTGTCTTGTTTTCGTCTCGTTTTTTCTATGCTTTTTCTATGCACTCTGGGATGGAAAAACGCTGAAAAATTAACATGCTGCAGATTTATTTCTGCTCTAAATCTGCAAGGGAAAAAAAAAAGCAACATATGTCCAAAACTTCAGGATTTTCCTTGACGTTGCTGGCATATTGATTTTGTGACAAAACTGCACAAAAAATGTATTAAAAAAACACAATAAAAATGCACATATTCTAAAGTATCAGTAATGTTGATGAATTTAAAGAGTAGCTAAATTTTCATTATATTTTAAATTATTTTATCCAGTGTGAAAAGTTATCAAACTTTGCAAATCACTTTATTAGAGGATTTGTCTTTATTCCTATAGGAAAAAAAATGTAACATTTTTGCTATGAAATACTTGTTGTGAAACCACATGGGTATGTGCATGTGGGATGTATACACAAAATTCTAAAACTGATTTGCAGAGCCAGGACGAAATGTACGGCAAATCCACAAGATTTCTGTGCAGATGACACCTTAAGGCCACGTGCACACGTTGGGTATTTGGTGAGCGTTTATCTCAGTGTTTATAAGTAGTGATGGGCGAACAGTAACTATTCGTGTTAGGAATGGATTATGCTTACCGAATACCGAGTACTATTCCAATATTCGTCATGGCAAAAAAAGTCTCTTTTTCCCCCTTTGATTTGCATTAGGTTCATTAGTCATGATGAATATTGGCATAGTACCTTAGGTTTCATTGCGAATATTCCGAACACGAATAGTTACTATTTGCTCAACTCTAGTTATAAGCCCCAACCAGGAGTGAGGGAAAAAATCCAGAAGTGGTGCCCGTGTTTCTATTATTCTTTTCCTCTGATTGTTCCACTCCTGGTTTTGTCTTACAAATAATGAGGTACAAAACTCACCAAAATACTCAATATGTGCACATGGCCTAATACTGTATTGGATGAGATTACAGGTAAGAGCCCAACTGCAGAACATTATGGGTTTATTATGGCCTTGAATAAAGGAATAGCCAGGACTGCTGCCCCAAAGGGGCTCAAGGGAGGGCAGCATGACTAGGAGGGATGCCAGGCTACAGGGTCAGTAAGGGGTTAATATAGAAAGTTAGTTTGAGCGGGAAATCTGGGGGTGGAACTAAGGGGCAGTTAGGACTAGGGGTCAGTTTGATTGGTCAGAGGGTGGTGCTGTTGGGGGTCGTATATAGGTCAGGTCAAAGGGTGGGAGGGCATTCCTACCTGGACGGTGACTGGAATCGTTCCCGCCCGCCCGCCCTGATGGTGGATTCAACATCGACGACGAAGAGGAGGAAGATCGTAATTTGTCGCAGCGGCGGAAAGGAGGGGGGTGTCTGAAGGTGGGGGTTTGCACAGAGGAGAGGACGGAACCCAGTGTCGGAGCGAGTTACCTCTAGCGGTGCAATTGTTTGGTGAAACGAGTCCTTGCTGGGTTGAGTCTCAGCGGGACATGGTGTGGGCAACATCTGGCCAGGGCTCTCGAGTCGGTGTGTTGCGGCTGAGGGTCAGGAGGTGGGCCGATGTTGCAAGGAACAGTTTGGTCAACCTTCAGTTACCCCCCCTCCTTTTTCGGGTGTTCTTCAATGAAGATTTGTATTGTTATATGGCTTATGTTTTGTTATTAATAAATGGGGCTGCTGTGGCCTTTAGGCTATGTGCGCACAGTGCGTTTTTCGCGGCGTTTTTGCACGTTTTTCTGGTGCGTTTTTGGCCTCAAAACTGCAGGACTTTGCTTCCCCAGCAAAGTCTATGAGTTTTCATTTTTGCTGTCCGCACACATCTGTTTTTTTTACCTGCGTTTTTGAGTTAAAAAAAAAAATGGACATGTCAGTTCTTTCCTGCGTTTTTCTGCATTTTCCGCCCATGCAATGCATTTGAAAAACGCAGCAAAACGCAGAGATCAAAAACGCGCCAAAACGCAGCCAAAAACGCACCAAATCACGGCAAAAACGCATGCGTTTTTTTATGCGTTTTTTCGACGCAGGTGCGTTTTTGTGCGTTTTTAGCGGCCAAAAACGCACAAAAACGCAGCGTCAAAAAGACGCAGTGTGCGAACCTAGCCTTATATCCAATGTCATGCAGTGTTTTGTGTTTATTTTAGATAAGAACCCTGGTGGGTAGGGGGTGTTGGGTGAATGATAAGGCCTTCAGTCAGACATTCCGGAGTCATGTATTGGTTAATTGGCTAAATCACAAGTTGTTCATTTTGTACCAACTAAAGGCTCCTTTACACACTGAGACTTTCTAGCGATCCCACCAGCGATCCCAACCTGGCCGGGATCACTACAAAGTCTCTGGTGAGCTGTCAAACAGGCAAACCAGGCCAACGACGCAACAGCGATCCGCACCTGCAGAGCGACCTAGCTAGTCATTGGGGACGTTGTAAAGCAGCTTTTTGAAAGGGAAGTCGCTAACGAAGTCGCTGTAAAGTCCCCTTTACACACTGAAACTTTCTAGAGACCATGCTGCACAGCGGGAAACAAAGGACCAAAGAATGGTCCTGAACGATTTGTAGCGATCAGCAACTTCACAGCAGGGGCCAGGTCGCTGATGTGTTTCACACACTGCAATGTCGCTGGGGAGGTCGCTATAACGTCACAAAACCAGTGACGTTACAGCGATGTCGTTTGCGATGTTGCAGTGTGTAAAGCCACCTTGAGTAGATGAGATTTTAGCTAATCTCATCTTTAAATTGCAGATATTTTTTGTGTGTAAACTGATACAGAGTTTGAAATCTATTTTTTTGTGTGCAAAATCAGCCTGCATTTCACCTCTTGTATTGTACAGGTGAGCGCCCATGCTACTGATTTTGTTGCAGAAAATTTTGCATCTGAATATTAGTTCCATTCATCTGAATAGATCTGTTACAGATGAATGTATCAGCCACAGAAATTTCCAGCACATCTTCTGCAATAAGTAAGCAAAATGTGTCACTATTGAAATAAATGGGGAAAATCAGCACTGAAAAGATGTGTTTCCGCAACAAAAATTGACATGCTGCAGATTTTTAAAAAAATGCCACAAAAGCCATTTTCCATCTGGATTTTACACCACATAGAACACCGATGGTGATGAAATTGGGTTAAACTGCACCCATTTTGCTGCTACTAGAGAAAATCCACAAGTAAAATTTGCACTAAATACTCAACCCAGCCTTAGGCACCCTTCACACGTCCGTGAAAATGACGCACGTGTTTCACGGACATGTCAAAGGTGCGTTTTCCCCTCCGTGAGCCGTGTTTATGGCACTACGTGTGTTCTCTGTGTGTTATCCGTGATAACACACGGAGAACGAGAACTTTCAACTCACCTGTCCCCGGCGTTGCTGTCCGTGGTGCTGATCTTCGGTCTCCGGTCCTGCCGACTCCCTGCTGCTGCTGCTTTCGGCCGCAGTGAAGTGAATATTAAATGAGAATAATGAGCGGCGGTCGGCAGCAAGTGACAGCAGCGGCAGAGACAGCAGGGCTGGAGAAGGTGAGTAAAGATTTGTTATCTTTTTCTCTGACACGTGAGTTTTCTCCGACGGGTGTCACACGGGACCGCATCCACACAACATCCGTGTGCTCCGTATGCGGGCCGTGTGACACCCGTGCTGCCGGATAAAAACGGACATGCATCCGTGTGGAGCACATGGGCTCACGTCTGCTCCACACGGAGGCACGGGCCAGTGTCTGCACAAGTGCGTGCACATAAACCCATTGATTTTAATGGGTTTACGTGTACCCGTGTCTCCGGTACATGCGGGCACGGACCTAGCACGTACCGGAGACACGTGCGTGTGAAGGGGGCCTTAGACCAACAGATGCTGTGCTACTTTAACACATGTGCTGATAGAATAGTGTGTATTAGGGTACGGTTCCACTAGCGTATAGTTTCTGATGAGAGAGCATTGAAAGTGATATGCTAATGACCCTCTGCTGTGAGCATCAGCCGAGGGGCATGACGAGAGGCATGCGAATGTGATATGATCTTGCGATTGCATCATAGGTGAAGAGAAGAGGGAGGGAACACTTTCTCCCTCTCCTCCCCGGTCTGTCTCTGCGTATATCGCACATCACTCGGATGACATGCGAGTGCAGTGCGATATTTCACATAGACTTGTATGGGGGTGCATGAGCCGAGAAGTCGCTGCCAAACGCAGCATGCTGCAATCAATTCCGCATGCCGCTATGACATGAGAAGTCAATCGTAGATGGACACTGCCCCATAATTTTGCACTAGAGTGAGAGCAATCCCATGTTTTATCAGATTGCACTCGCCATGCAAAACGCAAGTGGAACCGTACCCTCAAATCGAGATAGTATTAGTAAGTACAGAAAAAAATATTTCCTCAATATGTTCTTACATAATGCAGTCTGCAGTATGGTGGATTAGAATCCAGGCATAGAAAGCAGAACTCAATTGTTTTCACAGGGATGACATTGATTTTATGCATTAATAATTCATTAAACAATGGAAGCAATTTTAACAATTGTTGAAGCAAAAGCTTTGAACATGTGGTGCTTCCATTTTCCCGTGACATCTGTTATTACATTGTAATGTGAAGCCCCGCAGGTGTTGTGTCGGTGTCGGTGCATTACCTTCAGGGACTCCACGTTGCTGGATCTCCGTCACTGGTAGGAAATCTTCTGTTTTGATCGTGACGCCACTCTCAGTATTGCGGCCAGTAGGGACCGCCACTGCAGGTTGAGGGTCGCCTGGGGCTGATGGTGCGTGCAGTTAGATGTAGTAGCCTCCTGAGAGTGAGGCAAGCCCCAGGGCCCTGTGTAGGTTTGTAGTACCACAAGTCGCAGAATGACCACACAGGCAGGATGTCTTTCAGGGTTTTTACTCACTTCAGGTGGCAGGGTGAGTAACCCGGGCGTAGCTGAGATGAACCAGGTGGGAACCAGGTATCCTTCAGGCTGACTTTATGAGGGTGACTACTGACTCGCCTTCCTTAGCCCTTAGTGGTTTGGGGTGACCCCGACTTTTAGTCCCTATGGGGGTCACCCAGGGAAGATGCTGCAGCCTCTCTCTCCCCTTCGTTCGCCGTATGCTTGTTCCCCGGACCAGGCCACTCCAGCCTCTTGCCTCCTATGACCTATGGGCCCTCACTGCGGTTACGTGGCTGCGGCTTTTGTGGTGATGTGGTGTGGGCTTTGAGAGCCCCACACCGGCAGGTTTAGCAGAAGAAAGCTGGATCTATCTTCGCTTCGGGATCTGCCGCCCGGTTGGGCCTGGTGCTCTCTAGCAGTCTCCTTACTTCCCACTCCGTGCACTCTCTAGCTGAAGCTGGCTTTCAGGCAGCACTCCTAGTTGACCGTTCTCCCCCGTCTGTAGCCACTGCGCGGGCGCTGTTAGACAGCAACAGCCCCACAGGTCTGCTCCTCACTGAGCCCTATGGAGTTCTGCTCTAACTGACTCACTGCTCCTCCTCTCCTGTTCTTGCCTACGCCACCTAGCAACCAGACTCTCTTACCACACCCCTTGAGAGGAGATGGAGGCTCTACCCCCTCCACTATTCCAGTGAAGGTGAAGGCTTGCCCCCTCCTGGGATCCCCAGGGGTCCTCTCATGGGTACATGTGTGAGACCTGATCACTATGCGCCTGTGTTCCACACCCCTGTCAGCCTTCTGGATTACCTGTATTGTACTGTCCCCAGCATGGGTGCAGTACTCAGTGGTGCCTGACCAGGTCAGGGGCGCCACATTCCCCCTTAGTTATCACCAGCACGTCCTCGGGCTGCAAGACAACATTTTAAAATGCATAAAACATTAAAACATGTAAAACATTTTTAAAAGCACCAGATATCAGACATCACCACCCTCCACCCACAAGTCCGTTAACCCACCCAAAACCCTCTCAGGAGGCAGGTCACCGGTCCTGTTGGTAACCAGGTCTGGGCCATCTACTTCCCCAGACCTTTCCTCCAATCTTCCTCTCCCGTTGGCCGCGACTTCAGCCACTTCTGGCAGGATGTAGAGGCGGCTTTCATGGGCTGGTGGTTTCAGGGTATACCTGGCCTGGTGGATCCGCGCCGTCAACCTCTTCTGGCAGGATTCAGAGGCGGCCTCCACAGTTGGTGCTGACCAGGTACCCTCTTTGTGGTGGTGAGCCAAGGCCCCATAAACAGGCGTGCTCTCTGGTCGCAGGTGAGCCAAGGCCCTTTTCTACGGACGGGCCCCCCTGGTTGCAGACGAGCCAAGCCCCTAAACAGGCTGGCCCTGGTGGTGGTGCCACTGGTGTAACTATTTACACTGCGAGAGTTTGTGGCTATAGCAAGTTCATAGCCTTAAGTTTGTTTCTCACAATAGTTTTTGTGGGCGCATTTCTTAAACGTTGCAAAACAAAACTTTTCAAAACTGATCAAAACAGTAACTTCTCTTCTTACTTTCCTTTACTTTACTCCTCTTTTTCACTAGGGCGAGGGCACGTTGGGCACTGGCACCTGTGACTTTCCTGCTCTTTGTCTCTTTCTTCATCTGTGGTTGCCTCATCTATAGGTTCTGTGTCTTTCCTTTCTTGGTCTGCATCTGATTCCTTTTCTGTATCTGTTTCTTTATCTCTGTCTTGTCTTTCTTGTCTTTCTTGTCTTTCTTGTCTTTCTTGTCTTTCTTGTCTTTCTTGTCTTTCTTGTCTTTCTTGTCTTTCTTGTCTTGGACATGGTGCTACATCGAGCGCATACAATCCCCTTTCACCTTCATGCAGAGTGAACTGTACTGCTTCTCCAATTTTCAAATTTCTGCCTGAATGTCCTCTGGGCAGGTGGGCTTGAACATCTCTCCTGTTAACAAATATGCCCTCTTTTATTCCTTTCACTACAATGAAGCCGTATCCACTTTTCAGGTTGAAGTCCTCTACTATTCCTCTGTAAAGGGGTCCTCTAGCCTGGGCTTTGGACCTTCTTAGGCACCTTTTCTCCTCCAGATCTCTGGCTGTAACCTCTTTCTGTTCTGGGGACTGTGGTGTCGGAGGACGCTTTGATCTGCTGCGCCGTGTCTTGCGGGCTGGGTTCATGCCTGCAGGCTCCCAGGTGAGGTCTTTGGGCTGATCTTCGTCTGCTGACGGTGTCAAGTCTTCCTCCTCCCAGCGGGAATAGGGCAGCATCTCCGGCTCTGGGTAGGGGTCTGCTGCGGCTGGCGTCGGAGTCAGCCCTTCTGCTCCCTGGCCTCCTCTCCCCCTTAGTTCTTCCTGGCACTCCTCTGGTGGCAGGACTGGGGACGGACTTTCTTCTGCTGGCCCAGGCGGGGGACTCTCCGGCGCGGCTGCAGGGGTTGCCTGAATCTCCTCAGGGGTGCATGGGGGGCGCAGGTACAGATCCACCAACCACTGGGGAAACTTGGCCTCCATGTCAGCCCTCATCTGCCAGTATTCTTCCTCCAGCGTGGGCTTCCTATCAGAGACCTCCGTGGATTGGGGAGCGGTATCAGCTCTGACCTTGCAGGCCGGGGTAAATGGTATGTCTCTTTTATCTTGGCGGGCCGCGCCCTGTATGGCGGCGGCCTGGTCTTGGCGGGCCGGGCAGGGCATCGCTGCGGCGGCCTGGTCTGTGCGGGCCGGGCAGGGCATCGCTGCGGCGGCCTGGTCTGTGCGGGCCGGGCAGGGCATCGCTGCGGTGATCGGAGCTTGGCGGGCCGCACCCGGCGGGGCTGCGGCCTGGTTCAGCATATCACTTGCGGCGCGGACGAGCGTCGCTGCTGCGTTGGGGTCTTGGCGGGCTGGGTTCAGCAGGGTGGCAGCCTGGGTCAGCGTCACACCTGCAGCACGGATGAGCACTGCCGTGGTGGTCGGAGCCCTGCGGGACAGGCGGGGCATCGCTGCAGCGGCCTGGGCTTGGCGGGCCGCACCTAGCGTGGCTGCGGCCTCACTCAGCGTCGCCGCATCGGGCGCCTCCTCTGGGACCGCGGTCGCAGCAGCTAGGGTCGGGGCTCTTGTTCTAGCCGGGGCAACACCGGACTCACCCATCGGGGTCTGAATCGTCGTCGCCGCTCGATCCGGCAGGCTCCGCGCTGCTCCCTCCTCATAGGTCCGCACCGCCGCAGCCATTTCCAGGAGCTCCGTGCGTTCTTCTCTGAGCCGTCGCACAATCCCGGCCTCCAGCCGGTCGCAGAAGATGGCAAGCTCCCGGCACCACCAGGCAGCAGTGCCTGGTTCTGGGTATCCGCGTCTGGATTCCATTTCTGCTCTCCGCAGCAGCAGGTTTGTGGCTTCCTTTCTCTCTCGCCGTTTCTCGACGCTTCCGCTCTCACAGCCGGCAAGGTCAGAACTCTGCAGAGGATCTCTGGGTAGCCACACCTCTTCGTGGGCGGTAACTTCTCCCAGCGCGGGCTGCTGTTGTTTTTCAGCGCGCTTTTCATGGTGGCAATATGGCGGCGCTTCCAATTTTTCAAGCGGACCGCCCAGGCACATGGTCACCTGTCTGAACAGGTCTAGTCCTTATCCTGTTCGTGACGCCAGATGTGAAGCCCCGCAGGTGTTGTGTCGGTGTCGGTGCATTACCTTCAGGGACTCCACGTTGCTGGATCTCCGTCACTGGTAGGAAATCTTCTGTTTTGATCGTGACGCCACTCTCAGTATTGCGGCCAGTAGGGACCGCCACTGCAGGTTGAGGGTCGCCTGGGGCTGATGGTGCGTGCAGTTAGATGTAGTAGCCTCCTGAGAGTGAGGCAAGCCCCAGGGCCCTGTGTAGGTTTGTAGTACCACAAGTCGCAGAATGACCACACAGGCAGGATGTCTTTCAGGGTTTTTACTCACTTCAGGTGGCAGGGTGAGTAACCCGGGCGTAGCTGAGATGAACCAGGTGGGAACCAGGTATCCTTCAGGCTGACTTTATGAGGGTGACTACTGACTCGCCTTCCTTAGCCCTTAGTGGTTTGGGGTGACCCCGACTTTTAGTCCCTATGGGGGTCACCCAGGGAAGATGCTGCAGCCTCTCTCTCCCCTTCGTTCGCCGTATGCTTGTTCCCCGGACCAGGCCACTCCAGCCTCTTGCCTCCTATGACCTATGGGCCCTCACTGCGGTTACGTGGCTGCGGCTTTTGTGGTGATGTGGTGTGGGCTTTGAGAGCCCCACACCGGCAGGTTTAGCAGAAGAAAGCTGGATCTATCTTCGCTTCGGGATCTGCCGCCCGGTTGGGCCTGGTGCTCTCTAGCAGTCTCCTTACTTCCCACTCCGTGCACTCTCTAGCTGAAGCTGGCTTTCAGGCAGCACTCCTAGTTGACCGTTCTCCCCCGTCTGTAGCCACTGCGCGGGCGCTGTTAGACAGCAACAGCCCCACAGGTCTGCTCCTCACTGAGCCCTATGGAGTTCTGCTCTAACTGACTCACTGCTCCTCCTCTCCTGTTCTTGCCTACGCCACCTAGCAACCAGACTCTCTTACCACACCCCTTGAGAGGAGATGGAGGCTCTACCCCCTCCACTATTCCAGTGAAGGTGAAGGCTTGCCCCCTCCTGGGATCCCCAGGGGTCCTCTCATGGGTACATGTGTGAGACCTGATCACTATGCGCCTGTGTTCCACACCCCTGTCAGCCTTCTGGATTACCTGTATTGTACTGTCCCCAGCATGGGTGCAGTACTCAGTGGTGCCTGACCAGGTCAGGGGCGCCACAGTAACACTGCTCGCTAGCACATAACACATTGTGTACTGTATCCTGGTCTCATTTCTCAATGTCTCCATTATAGTGACTACAAAGTAAGGTTGTGTGCGCACGTTGCAGAAAATTTCTGCACCTCAAAATTGCTCATTGTGGCAGATAAACGCACCTCTAGCTGAAAAATGCATGTGCTCTTGCCGCATTTCGGTGCGTTTTTGGTGTGTTTTTACTGCATTTTTCATAACATTTTTGCTGATGCGTTTTTTACCATATTCAATGTCAAAACGCAGTTCAAAAATGCACCAAGAATTGACATACTGCTTCTTTATTCTGCACCCAAAACTGCAATGAAACAAGAAGCAATATGTGCACAACATTTCTGAATTCTCATAGACTTTGGTTGGAAATGCATGCAGTTTTAGACAACAAAGTGCGCTCAAAAACGTGGCAAAAACGCAGCGTGTGCACAGGGCCTAACTCTGGATATTCTCACCGATGTGTTACCTAGACTGTATACCTGGTTATCATCCTTGTCCTTCCTTTGTATCAGACTTTGTTACTTTTTTGCTTTTGTGCTGATATACAGAAAGCTTTTCAGGAGCTGTACTTATTAGGTACACCACATTAAAAACTCCATGACTGTAAAGTACGACAAATCCTTACAGATGCCACATTCACATTGCTTAGTACATATTAGTGACTATTAGTGATGAGCGAGTATGCTTGTTACTACTCGGTACTCGCACGAGTATCAATGTACTCGGGCTACTCGGCGGGGACCGAGTAATCTCGCGATACTCGTGCTGTACTCGTGGTCTTCATGTTGGCGCTCTTTTTACAGCCATCCCTTATGCAGGGATTGGCTGGCAGACCACTGCAATGCCACAGCCATGTTGTGGAATTGCAGTGATTGGCCAGCCCGCACAGCGTGACCGTGCCTTTAGCCCGACACTTCCCCGCTCGGCTACGGCCCCTCCCGCACTCCACTCCGCGTGTATATATATATGCACGCTTACACACACACGCACGTTTTTTTTTTTAATTTACAGTTTTATGGTTTCTACATGCTGCCGGGGGTCATTTCAGAATAATACTCGGGTCTCCCATAGGATAACATTGGGCTCGGTGCTCGGGCCGAGTACACGAGTATTTTGAGATGCTCGGCCCGAGCCTCGAGCTCCCGAGCATTTTAGTACTCGCTCATCACTAGTGACTATATATATATATATATATACTATCAAGCTGAATGCTCCAGGGTAATATTTGTGTAAGGACTTGTTAGACTTTTTATATATTGCATTTTTTGGATGGCTAGAGTTGGGTCTGTTCATATCATTAGTTTATTGATTTTATCCCAGAACTAGTTGTGAATGGCAATAGTTCGTGTGGGTGATTGAAACTGTTTGTAAGGATTATCTCATTGTGTAAAACAGCCCATACAGTGCACATGGTACCTTTCTACATATCCTGAGATACTGCATCTAATTCTCTGCTCATGCCAAAGCTTTTCTTAGTTTTTTTTTATTTGCTTTTGTTTTGTTTTTGTTTTTTTTTTTTTCTTAGGGTATGTGCGCACGTTGCTTTTTACCTGCTTTTTACCTGCTTTTTTGCTGCTTTTTCTTCTGCGCTGTTTAATGCCAAAATGGATGTGTTCTTCTATTCAAGCAAAGTCTATGGGAATTTGGGTTTCTTGTTCACACTATGTTGTTCAAAATGCTGCCTTTTTGTGGCAGAACTTTGGTCAAAAACTCAGCTTTTCAAAGAAGCAACATGTCAATTGTTTTTGCCATTTGGGTTTTGCACTGCAAAGCTGAGTTTTTGACCAAAGTTCTGCCACAAAAAGGCAGCATTTTGAACAACATAGTGTGAACAAGAAACCCAAATTCCCATAGACTTTGCTTGAATAGAAGAACACATCCATTTTGGCATTAAACAGCGCAGAAGAAAAAGCAGCAAAAAAGCAGGTAAAAAGCAGGTAAAAAGCAACGTGCGCACATACCCTTATCTTGGCTAATGGCTATTGATTTTGTTAGGAATTTTCTAATAGTAAAATTTCACACATGAGGGGAAAAGACTGCAAAAATGTATGCTAAGTCTGTGCTTACTAGTATGCTATGTGTTATCCTGTTGTTTTCTTTTTAATTTTTAACAGCAAGTATATTATACAGTATTATTATAACCGTCAGAAACACCACATCCAAAACAGAAACCTTATCTAGATCCCATTACACATCAGTGCCATGGTCAGGATTCTTTAGGGTCTATTAGAAAATGGATCACTCATCGCTGTCATGACGAATGCCATGATGGCAATGTGTACAGACGCCAATACTAAAAACCCTGCAGATTGGCTTTAAAGTTATTTTAGTATTGATATTTTTAGGTTACTCAAGCCATTACCTCTTATCAAAAAATGGAATTCTAAAAATGTCTTTGTTTTTTTTCTGGAACAAGCTCTGGATATAAGGAGCGCAATGGGGTCTTACCGATGTATAATATGGTGACTTTAAAGGAAAACCGCTCACCTGGATTAGTTGTGTGTCTCACAACCATTATAGAAACATATAACAGCTGCAGCCGATCCCACGTGCCAAAGACAGAAGCAAAACAAAAACAGGATAATTGTGGTATACTCCGCGCTGCTGTACAAAGAGTCACTCCAAGTAATAAAGCAATGTGGGTGGTTTATTCTACGCGTTTCGAATAGATATCCCCTATTCTTCCTCAGGAAAATGGATTTTCCTGAGGAAGAAGAGGGGATATCTCTTTGAAACGCGTAGAATAAACCACCCACATTGCTTTATTACTTAGGGCCGCTTTACACGCTACGACATTGCTAGCAATTGCTAGCGATGTCGAGTGCGATAGCACCCGCCCCCGTCATTGTAACGATATGTGGTGATTGCTGCCATAGCGAACATTATCACTACGACAGCGTCACACACATACCTGCTCTGCGATGTCGCTGTGACCGGCGAACTGCTTCCTTTCTAAGCAGCAGCGTCACTGAACCGCCGCCCAATAGAAAAGGAGGGGAGGAGATGAGCGGCTGGAACATCCCGCCCACCTCCTTCCTTCCTCCTTTTCTGGTGGATGCAGGTAAGGAGATGTTTGTCGTTCCAGCGGCGTCACACATAGCAATGTGTGCTGCCGCAGGAACGACAAACAACATCGTTACTGCAGCAGCAACGATCATTGGGAAGGGACCCTTATGTCACCGATGAGCGATTTTGAACGTTTTTGCGCCGATTCAAAAATCACTCATAGGTGTCACACGCAACGACATCGCTAAAGCGGCCGGATGTACGTCACAAATTCCGTGATCCCAACGAGATCGCTTTAGCGATCTTGTAGCGTGTAATGCCACCTTTACAGTGATTCTTTGTACCGCAGCATGCAGTACACCACAATTATCCTGTTTTTGTTTAGGGTTTTTTTTTGACAGTTATAAATGAGAACAGTTGCCTTTATTTTAAAAGCATTTTTTTACTTTCACAAAAATACTAGATTCAGTATAACAGAGTACCAGACTGGTGTGAACAGAGCTTTATCTGTTGTTTTCTTAACCTTATATTCTCTTGTTTTATTTCTTCTTTCCTGGAAGTTAAATAAGAAAATGTAAATATGAGCACTATGGTGGATGTGTGCAGGACTTGTAGACGTTGGGCCGGTTCCTCGGTATCCTCACGCTGTGCTTCTCACTGTCTCCAGTTGTGCTCCTGAACTTTACCCGCACAGGGATCACTTCCAGTTGTCCTTCGAAGTTTTTAGTGCTGTTTACTTTAATGAAGTGGCTTCTTTATGTCACATGGCCAACAAAAACATACCTTTTTATAATCTGCCGGTGGCGGCCAGTGACAAATGACTTCTGCCCTTCAAGTGACAATGACTTAAGGTAGAACAGCGGATTTTTCTCAGATACTTAATGCAGAACTGTATTTATCTTTGACGCTTTTTGGATAAATATTAATAATTCTAGACATGTTGAAGACAGTATATCACAGGATACCTAGAGAAAAGGTGTTAGTTTAGACAAAATCTATGAGCATCTGTTTATATCACTTTGCGCCATGCGGTCAATATATGTTTTACATTCTGTTCAACTTGACAGGTTTTTTGTTGCTTTTTTGTCTGCCTTTGAAGATGGGGAAGTAATAAAGTATATGCCGTCCACTTCTATCCATTCAATCATTTATTCTTTTGTAAAATATAAGAGATCCTTTATGCTTTGACATACAGAGTAGCAGAATGAGATGTGTGTTTAATAAAATAATATTCAGACTTAAGGTGGTCACATTTACGCTACAAGGACATGGGTATGGGGGATTCAAATGTCAGAACTAAAGCTCCATGGATAGTAAATCTGAATGTGCACTAGACCACAAAAACATGATTGTTTTCTACAATATGTTCAATGATGAATATAGGATCACCTTTACTTAAAGGGGTTTTCCACTTCTAAAAAATATATATTTAAATGTGTTTATAATATAATTCTATCAACATTTCTAAAATACATTTTTGATTTAAAATTTGTTCTGATATTTTGCGATCTATATGGCCTGGGTGTAGCAGTTCGGTCCTCAACTTTGGAGAGAAGTTTTCCTGCATGTCAATAATGCTAAAGACGGCTGGCTCACTAATTTATATAAAGAGATAGTGCTCTTTTCGGTCTATGCATTGGTTTGTTACATGGCTCCAGAATAAACCTGTCCCTTACTATAGTAGAAATAAATCTTTTGGGAAAACAGAGCAAGGCTATGTGTCCACGGTAGAATGTACCTGCGGATTTTTCTGCATGAAAATCCGCGACTTTCGCGGCAAATCTGCACCCGCGGATTTGCCGCGGATTTACCGCGGATTTGCCGCGGATTTTGATGCGGATTTCTTTTTTTCTTTTTCCCCCATTCTATACCCAAAATCCGCACCAAAATCCGCAACAAATAATTGACATGCTGCAGATTTTTCCGCATCAAAATCCGCGGCAAATCCGCAGCGGAAAAATCCGCAGCATGGACACAGCATTTCCAAAATGCCATTGAAATGGCTTGGAAGTGCCGCTGCTGCAGATTTTCGGGAAATCCGCGGCAAATCCGCGGCAAAATCCGCGGTAAATCCGCAGCGTGGGCACATAGCCCAAAAGAAGGACTTGAGGATTCTGGTTACAAGTAAGCTGAGCAGCAGCACTCAATCTCAGGCAGCAGCTGCAAAAGCAAACAAGATATTAGGGTGCATAAAAAGAGATTAGATCCCGTGTTCCCAACGGATTATTACCTCTCTATAAGACACTTGTAAGGCCACATCTGGAATATGGGATCCAGATTTGGGCTCCACATTTTATGAAGGATATTCAGAACTTAAAGTCAGTTCAAAGGCGGATAACTAGACTACTACAAGGAATGGAAGGCCTCCCATATGGTGAGAGGTTGGAAAAGTTAGGCTTCTTTAGCTTAGAAAAAAAATGTCTCAGAGGGAATCACATTTAAGCCTGCTTTACACCCTACGATCCAGCATACGATATCGTATGCAATCGTAACCGCCCCCTTTGTTTGTGCGGCACGTTCAATTTTGTTGAATGTGCCACACAAACGATTAACCCCCGTCACACGTACTTACCCGTCCATACGACCTTGATGTGGGCGGCGAACGTCCACTTCCTGGAGTGGGAGGGACGTTCGGCGTCACATCGACGTCACGCGGCAGCCGACCAATAGAAGCGGAGGGGCGGAGATGAGCGGGACGTAAACATCCCGCCCACCTCCTTCCTTCTGCATTGCTGGCCGGGAGCTGCAGGACACAGGTAAGATCTGTTCATCGTTCCCGGGGTGTCATACACTGCGATGTGTGCTACCCCGGGTACGATGAACAACCTGACGTTCAATTTATGAGGAATGAACGACGTGCGTGCGATGAACGTTTTACCGTTCATTTGCAATCGTACGTAGCTGTTACATACTACAATGTACCTTATGATGCCGGATGTGCGTCACTTACGACGTGACCCCGCCGACACATCGTAAGATGTATTATAGTGTGTAAAGTGGGCTTAATATGTATAAATACATGTGTGGTCAATATAAAGGACTGGCACATGACTTATTCCTTCCAAAGACAATACTAAGGACCAGGGGGCACTCACTGCGAGTGGAAGAAAAAAAGATTCTGGCAGCTTAATAGGAAAGGGTTATTTACAGTTAGGCTATGTGCGCACGTCGCGTAAAAACATGCAGTTACGCTGCGCTTTGTAGCGCAGCGTAACTGCATGCGTCCTGCGTCCCCTGCACAGTCTATGGAGATTGTGCAGGGGCCGTGCGCACGTGGCGTTTAAGAGCGCAGCGCTTCGGCTACTGCCGAAGCGCTGCGCAAAAAGAAGTGACATGTCACTTCTTTCCTGCGCTTTGCCGGCAGCTCCTGCTCTGTCTATGGCAGGAGCTGCAGGCAGAGCGCATGGAATCGGCGCTCACTACGGACATTTCTGCAGCGATCTAAAGCGCACATGTGCTCTTCAGATCGCTGCAGAAATTTCTGCAGGGCTTGTACGCAACGTGCGCACATAGCCTTAGAGCAGTCAGACTGTGGAATGGCCTACCACAAGTAATAGTAATGGCTGACACTATAACAGCTTTTAAAAAAGGGCTGGATGATTTCCTCAGTACTCACAACATTTTCTTTTATAAAGACAAAAATGTATAATTGGTGGAGGAAGGTTGATCTAGATGAGGATGAAGGTTGACCCTCTTGCATAGCAGGCTTGTATAAAGTGTATACATTTAACCCCTACAATGGTCTGCTTCATGTATATTAAAAAATAGTTGAATATATACAGTATATTTAATTAATGTCACACTGATCACAGTAATGTCTCTAACAAAAATTTCAGAATCAATTCCAGAAATGTATACATGAAATCTGCCACTTGTGATCATAAACTAACAGGCCGTGCTCTTACAAAACTATCTTTAGGATCCCAATGCAGCAACTTTTCACTGACAGTAGATTGATAAACCTGCCCAAATACCTCATTTCAGCTCGGTATCTGCATGTGTATCTCCCTTGTTTTCACCAAATCCTCATTAAATGTAGTTTTCGTGTTATTACTGTAAATGATTATACCAGAAGTATGTTAACATAGTCAATATTGAAAGTAGGATTTCCATTTATGCAGACTTACTGCTAGTATCAGCAACTATTGCCTTGTTTCAGCTATACTAAGTACATCCTTATATTGACTTAATTTCACTCGCAGTGACATGTTTAAGTGGTCAGCCCCCCGAAGACTAAAGTGTATTAATGGGAGTGAACTGTCTAATGGCTCTGTCTTCCCTAACCAGAAGGCTTGCTGAGAACAACCATTATGTGACATCATGTCCTGTTAATATAATGTGTTTGCCATATACTTTATCTCTGTTTGTCAGATTACATAGATGGATGGATGCAGACAGATGAATAGATAGATAGATAGATAGATAGATAGATAGATAATGGATATGGATAGATGGATGGATGGATGGATGGATGGATGGATGGAAGGATAGATGGATAGATAGATAATGGATGGATAAATAGATAATGGATAGATGGATGGATTGATAGATTATAGATGGATAATGGCTAGATATAGATAGATAATGAGTAGAGAGATACATAGATAAATGAATGGATAGATAGATAATGAATAGATAGATAGATAGATAGACAGACGGATAGATAATAGATATAGTATAGATAATAGATAGATAGATAGAGAAAAGATAATGATAGAGATAGATAATGAATAGAGATGGATAGAGATAAATGGATGGATAGATAGATAATATAGATAATGGATATAGATAGATACAGAAAAGATATAGATAGATAGAGATATATAGATAATGAATAGGTATATGATAGAGATAGATAATGAATATAGATGAATAGAGATAAATGGATGTATAGAAAAATAATATAGATAATGGATATACAGTTAGGTCCAGAAATATTTGGACAGTGACACAATTTTCGCGAGTTGGGCTCTGCATGCCACCACATTGGATTTGAAATGAAACCTCTACAACAGAATTCAAGTGCAGATTGTAACGTTTAATTTGAAGGTTTGAACAAAAATATCTGATAGAAATTGTAGGAATTGTACACATTTCTTTACAAACACTCCACATTTTAGGAGGTCAAAAGTAATTGGACAAATAAACCAAACCCAAACAAAATATTTTTATTTTCAATATTTTGTTGCGAATCCTTTGGAGGCAATCACTGCCTTAAGTCTGGAACCCATGGACTTCACCAAACGCTGGATTTCCTCCTTCTTAATGCTTTTCCAGGCCTTTACAGCCGCAGCCTTCAGGTCTTGCTTGTTTGTGGGTCTTTCCGTCTTAAGTCTGGATTTGAGCAAGTGAAATGCATGCTCAATTGGGTTAAGATCTGGTGATTGACTTGGCCATTGCAGAATGTTCCACTTTTTTGCACTCATGAACTCCTGGGTAGCTTTGGTTGTATGCTTGGGGTCATTGTCCATCTGTACTATGAAGCGCCGTCCGATCAACTTTTTGGCATTTGGCTGAATCTGGGCTGAAAGTATATCTTCAGAATTCATCCGGCTACTCTTGTCTGCTGTTATGTCATCAATAAACACAAGTGACCCAGTGCCATTGAAAGCCATGCATGCCCATGCCATCACGTTGCCTCCACCATGTTTTACAGAGGATGTGGTGTGCCTTGGAGCATGTGCCGTTCCCTTTCTTCTCCAAACTTTTTTCTTCCCATCATTCTGGTACAGGTTGATTTTTGTCTCATCTGTCCATAGAATACTTTTCCAGAACTGAGCTGGCTTCATGAGGTGTTTTTCAGCAAATTTAACTCTGGCCTGTCTATTTTTGGAATTGATGAATGATTTGCATCTAGATGTGAACCCTTTGTATTTACTTTCATGGAGTCTTCTCTTTACTGTTGACTTAGAGACAGATACACCTACTTCACTGAGAGTGTTCTGGACTTCAGTTGATGTTGTGAACGGGTTCTTCTTCACCAAAGAAAGTATGCGGTGATCATCCACCACTGTTGTCATCCGTGGACGCCCAGGCCTTTTTGAGTTCCCAAGCTCACCAGTCAATTCCTTTTTTCTCAGAATGTACCCGACTATTGATTTTGCTACTCCAAGCATGTCTGCTATCTCTCTGATGGATTTTTCTTTTTTTTCAGCCTCAGGATGTTCTGCTTCACCTCAATTGAGAGTTCCTTAGACCGCATGTTGTCTGGTCACAGCAACAGCTTCCAAATGCAAAACCACACACCTGTAATCAATCCCAGACCTTTTAACTACTTCATTGATTACAGGTTAACGAAGGAGACGCCTTCAGAGTTAATTGCAGCCCTTAGAGTCCCGTTGTCCAATTACTTTTGGTCCCTTGAAAAAGAGGAGGCTATGCATTACAGAGCTATGATTCCTAAACCCTTTCTCCGATTTGGATGTGAAAACTCTCACATTGCAGCTGGGAGTGTGGACTTTCAGCCCATATTATATATATAATTGTATTTCTGAACATGTTTTTGTAAACAGCTAAAATAACAAAACTTGTGTCACTGTCCAAATATTTCTGGCCCTGACTGTATATAGATAGGGAATAGACATAGATAGATAGAGATATATAGATAATGAATAGGTATATGATAGAGATAGATAATGAATAGACATAGATAGATAATTGGATAATTTTCCTAATTGTGATGAAAAAAGGGTATATATGGGTCCTAAGGAGCCTAATAACTGATCACAATGCAGAATCCCACCTGCATTGTATGTGTAAGTGGCCCTCTTCTCTTACCTCTTGTGTCCCTGTGCAGTTTGCACCAGTGGTATGTCCGCCTCTGATTCACTTTCTTCTGACGATTCTGCCACCTGCTATTAATACAGATCTTGGCACTAGGTACAATTCATCTTTCAACCCTTGTAATTCAAGAAAAACTTTGCAGTATTCACATCACTCTTCTAATGTTATCAAACCTCAAGATCAAATAAATCTGCCCATGTCGCAATGCCCATAATACACCAGTTGCTTTAAGATGTCACATCTGTATGAAACATTTCTGTTTTGTTTTTTTTTTTTTGGGTGGGGGTAGAGTTATACTGAGCTCTCCTAGTTGGCAAAGTCGGTAGCCAATTCACTCCCTACTTTTTCTATTCCTATTGAAATATCAGCCCCCAGAACATGGTAAAGCTTATTGATTTCACGCATGTCTTGAGTCTTCATTTTATTACAATTTAATGTAAAATTGGAAAAAAAAACTTGGAAGAAAAATTGGAAGAAAAACTTAAACTTGTAACTTAGATTAGGGACAGTAATTAACTCCTGCTTTTCTGTACCTCTTTCTATACTTATCTAATGCCACTATAAGTATCTAACACAGCCAGTCCCATTCTTGCCTCCGTCCATGCCATAGTCTCTTCTCTAGTCCCGCTCATAACCCCTTCTTCTTTTCCTGCACTTTTTAATGGCCGATTAGTGTATTTATTACTTATGAAGAGCAAAAATAGCATACTGTAATTCACTTTGAAGAGACGCTGTATATTATGTGATTGTATTCTGTTTCTTTAAACCAAAAGGAAGCAATACAATTGTATGATAATTATTATAAACAATCAGAATATATCATGAACATTTACCATAGCGGACCGTTGTCTTTTTTTATAAACCGTTTTTCTCCTTGTGGAAGCCGTTGAGTGGAGTAGTTTTACACCCCGGCTGCTGTCTTCTCCTATTAGAGGTTATCCTTCTGCATAGTCACAGCTCTAGAAGCTTATAGCTGTCACAGGCTTCCCTGCTTCATTGCTTTTGAATTATCTCTGAGCCCTCCCCATGTTCTACATCCTCACTAGATGAACAGCAAGTAAAGGGACAAGGGCAGGGTCGTCCTCTGAAGGACTAGGGGATACCAGGTGAAGTGTTAATGGACCTGGAGCGTATCCACTCTCTTGATATATGGGGCCACATCTTAAAGCCGGCATTGCTTTTCAAAGATATATTATTTCATTTGAGCAGAGCCGTCCGAAAGTGGCTGCGCTGCTGTCCTGATAGATGATCCTGTGTCCGCAATCTGTTATGGAGTGTGAGTTTTTCTCTACTGCCCCTTCCTGCAACTCATAAAAATTGTGCTGAGCTCTCTAAGTTTTCATCGCCTTCCCTTTAACCCCTTGGGTCACAGGTGCGGAGAACAATATGTTTATATATTATCAGAGCCTGATAATGTACAAGGCAGGCTGAAAGCTCCTGTGGATGACCCCATTATTGTACTGGAGCTATGGTCATAGACTGTTAACATGCAGGGAAATGGCTTCTCTACTCTACTGACGTTTGTCAGATTCCTGAAATGTGTCAGGACATACTGATCCACTAATATTCTATTCATACTAACATTACCATACCAGTGGACACAGATATTTTGGAGCATTGCTTTATTAAATGACTTCCAATGCCCTTCATAGGTTATTGAACACAAAATAATTTATTACGTATTTTTCATTATTTATATGGAGCCAAGAAATTCCTTAACACTCTGCATAGAGTGTATGATGGCTAGTCCGAGCAACCAATCTGAGGAATACAAGTGATTAACCTATTATATACTACTGGACAATGAACAGAAACCTGAAGTATGATACATAAGTCATGAATCCAGTTTGGACAGAATCTCATCAAGAGGTTAGACGTAAGTACCTAGAGGACAGTTTCAATTGGTGGGAATGATAGAACCTGAACTATCGGCCGCATCAGTAATCTGTGGCTGCTGGATGGGATCCCTGAGAAACAGCTCTTACCTAGCCGGCATGGCATGATATCATAGCTGTGGCATGATGCACATGGGATGTCGTGCCAGGCTGGTTAACCAAAAAAAAAAACATTGTCCAATGGACTAGGTCCTGCATATCGGTTTGCGCCAACTCTGGTTGTAAATCCCCCATCACATTTAACAACTTTCCAGCGATCCCGACAATGAAACGACCTGATAAGGATCGCTGGTAAGTCGCTATGTGGTCGCTGGTGAGATGTCAAACAGTCAGATCTTCCCAATGACGCAGCAACGATACAGCGACCGTAGCGACCTGTATAACGATCTCGGTTGTACGTATTTGAACTCTGAGTCATCACTTAGGTTGTTGGTAAGGCCTCAAACAAACTGATGAATCCTGCCCAGCAGGACCTTGACAATCAAAAAATGGTCCAGGCCATTCCGTCACGACCAGCGATCTCACAGCAGGGGCCTGGTCGCTGCTACGTGTCAAACGAAGCGAGATCGCTGGCGAGGTCGTTGTTGCGTCACAGTATCTGTGACTCGGCAGCAATCTCGCTAACGATCTCGCTATGCGTGAGGGTACTTTAAGGACACACAGTTTTTGAAGATATATTGACTTACACTGTTGACTTACAATTAAAGGAGTCTTCTGAGATTCATAAAAGTCTAGGCAAGAGCAAATAAGGGGTTAATTAAAAAATAATCTATTCTCACCTCTTCAATTTATCATTGATTTTTGAAAGGCTGTGCTTACTTCCCATAGTGATCACATGCCATACATTCATGTGATGGCTAGCGCCAATCACAGGCATCAGCCGTCATGTGCTGTACATGCTAACATTACCACTGAGGCCTGTAATTGGCTGCAGCGGTCATATGTAGGATGTACAGCAAGTGAAAGTAAGTTAGATCAGCGGAGTTATTGGCTAAATTTTTCAACATTTTGAAAAATTCTTAATTTATTTCTGGCATACATTTGGACTTACAAGTACCATGCTAAAATCCGTTAACGCAAAACTCATCAGAAAATCAAAGTGAGTGTTGTAAGGTATTGAGTGTGCCAGTGACAGCTCCAACAATATATGGAATACTGCGGCACGTGAGATCACTGTATATGTGAGCGGTCATTTATGGCTCCTCTAGAAGCAGTTGATAGTGAGATGTCTGGGGTTTGCTTTGTGAGCGTCCGGTATTTGACAGTCTGTGCAATGCAGAGTTAAGTTACTAGAGTTTCATGACTAGGATTCTTTCCTAGATCTGTTTGATGTTACTGATGTAATGTACTGTGTTAACACTATATGTGCATCACAATACAAATACTGCCTTAAAGCTGCAACACAAAAATTTACCTGAAATTCTGCCAATGTCTTAAACATCTCAATTTCTTCTTGAAAATTACCAGTTTTCTATCAAAGAATGTAAGTGTATCTCATGTATACTGATACACAACTTCACATCTATTATTTTCTACTTTTTACTTTTATGTTTAAAGGTAGCATAATTCCCACATTTATGTCAAGCTTGGATTTTTTTGGGTAGTGTTGGAAAATGCCTGTCTTTCAAGTAAACACTGAGCTTATGAAGTTCTCTAAGAGCACACAAACGTGGTTGGTTAGACAATAGACTATTCTGAATCACCCAAACTAATGGGGTCATATATCACCATAGTGCAGCTGTCATCTCATAGAGAAATGATTATGACAGATGAACTCAAACTCATGCACTATGTTTCTGTTGTAAAACCTGGAGCAAATACATGGGAGATAAGTGGTCATGTTCACTTAGTATCACATGGGGCAAATATTTAATTAATGAATGGATGAATTAAAGCAAGGAGTAAATTGTCACATTTAACTATTCTATAAGGAGCTGCAGTAAAAGGATGGTAGAATTTTGATATATTTGCAGTGAGTGTCAGCTGGAGTTATGAGCAAGTTTAGGGTGATATAAAATTGTGCCCCATGACACAGGAGCTTCCCGGCAAGAAGTCGTCAATAACATGTCCCATCTGTCTGCAAACAGTTAAAATTCAGTGTGGCTACAAAACAATGTGAATGTTATGCTATGCTACAAGGTGAGATGAGTGAAAACAATCAGCAGAATGCCTCACAACATATTTATTTACATATGTATTAATTTTAGTCACTTATATAGTGCCATTTATTCTAAGGCAAAGTACAGACATCATCATTGTCCCCATTGGGGCTTACTATCAGGATATTAGTGTAGATGATTGGTAATAACATATCAAGATCCTGTCAATGTCTCTTTTCTGCTTAGAATTAAGTGGTAAAACAGGACAGACACAGTGGACAAATTTATCAGTGTCACAGGCCTAAAAAAAACAGCCTCAGGATAGTTATTCATGTTTGTCATAGAGATTAAACCTTTTTAGAGACACCAGAAATTATTTAAAGAGGTTGTCCATTACTTTAACATTGATGGCCTATCCTGAGGATAGGTCATCAATGTCTGATTGACCAGGGTCTGATACCCGATACCCCAGACAATCAACTGTTCTCAGTCCCGGCAGCAGGCAGTTCCGGAGCTGCCCCGTCTTTTGATAGTGGCTGGGTGCTGCACATCTGCCTCCTACTGATTTAAATTAGAAGCGAATATGCAGTGCCCAACCGCGACCACTATCAGAAGATGTTGCAGCTCTGGAACTGAGCATTAACAGACACCTGTTGCCTCTGCCGGAACCAATAACAGCTGATTGGCGGGGATACTGTCTGTCGGAACTTGGCTGATCAGACATTGATGACGGCCATCAATGTTAAAGTAGAGGAAAACCTCTTTAAGACGTTTGTCCAGGTGTATGATATTGATAACTTCTATTTGGAATTGGTCATCAATTTCAGATTATTGTGGTCTAATAGCCGGCACCCCAGCAATCAGCAGTTTTCAGCTACAGAGGTGACTGGAAGTAAACAATGAACAAAGGAGGAACAGCACTCTACTTCTTTGACTATGTAGTGGCCGATGATAAGAACTGTCACACAGCTTCTATTCAATTCTGCTTCCTAATAATATTTCCTTGGGCATAGTCATACACATCGATGATTTACTGCTTCTGATTAAATCAGTGGCTTTGATCAATATTAATCTTATGTCTATGGGGCTCTTTATTCCTAATGGTTTTGCTTGCCATACACAGTTAACAAATATTGTCCTAGCCAACTGTACCTACTGGCCCAAGGGTCTGATATCCTTCAATTTTCCATGAGAAAAAAGGAAAATTTCATAACATCACAAAAAGTAATCTGTATGTGTCCAGTCAGTGTTTTTATTAACCCTGTCATCATGCAGTAATATAGCATCATGTGCCGCCTAAAGATATACAGTACCTGTACAGAGTGGCCATTAAATGACTGCCAGTAGGTTGTATGCCAGCAGATCAGTGGTTGTTTATTGGCCCGTTTAGAAAGGCAGCCTGGAAATCTTTGCGCACAGGACAATTATTAATAGGATTATTGGGGGCACATAACGTATTGTGTTATCGGCAGCACATCTGTTTACACAGGAAAACATTGCTGCCGAGAACAATGATTTTAATGCTGGCATGGCCAATCCAATCATCCAACAAATTAGAGTTCTGCTTATTGGCCGGTGATTGCTACCGTAGTATGTTTACGCAAGCCAATAGCTGGCAAACAAACATTATCAGCTCGTCCATATGGGCCTTAGGCGTATTTAATACTATCTAATTTCAGAATTTTGTTCTATAAATGTGAAACACAGTTAGAGGGGTTTCCCAGGCACACGAAAGAGTAAAAAATATCAGAAATTAAGAAACATCATAACTTACTGCAGTTACAATTTGTGGTGTGTTCCCGAGCTGTCACATGTGGTGATGTGACCTCCAGCTCCTTATTTCCTGCTACAATCCATTCAAAGCTCGTAGATTTCCTGTCTGTGCTTTCAATGGTTCAGCCAGTAGCTTTGCAGTAAACTCTGAACAGTGATGGCATGGAGGATATGGCCTGTCATCCTCTGCAAGATTCTCAAGGAGAGAAACCAAGGAGAGCAAATTATAGGATGCAGCAGAAGAACTATTCTTATCACCGGGCTTTAGCCAGAGGGGACAATACTGGGTCTTTGAGATTGAAAGAATACATTACATTACATGACTCATTGTTCCCTTACAGTGAGCCCAGGGGTGGACATATCATTGGTGCAGCAACATAGGGGCCTAAGTGATAAGGGAGAACATTTCTATCTCCAAAGCAGGTAGAAATGTCAATTTTAATGGACTGCAAAGGGCCCATATATTGTTCTGGCACAGGGGCCCTTTGCTATGTCCGCCAATGAGTGAGCCTATGTGGTGCCAGTGTCAGCACACGTAACATTACTGACTGCAGGAGAGTGTCAGGAGCACATACTAGGTGAAGTGGAAGGAAAGGTAGGAGGGAGAAACTGTGCAGCAATTTATCCATCCTGAGACTGAATAGGATTCTCAAGATGGTGCTCTGTGGTTGGAGTTGATGGGCACGCACAGGGGATGGAAGTGTGTGAGCCTGTGGGACAGAGACAACTCAACCTCTTGGGAAATCTAGTCTACAGATAAAGAAGGGGAGCTAGCAGGAAGTTCAGGATGTAAACAATGCCAAACCAGAAGGATGGCTGCTGGGGGCTGAAAATAAAGGTAACGGGACTCATTACAGGGACAGACAGAAAGAAAGCTCATAGCAGGTCACTGAAGGGGAGATATATCTCCTCTTACGTATTGTGATTATATATTTCCAAGCTATTATAAGCTGTAATTGTGGCTATACCTGTTTTACAAGACAAAACAGGCATCTCATCAACCAACAAAAGTACAGTACAGGTTATTCATCTTGTACTGTCTGCTGTGTGAGGAAAGCCATCTATAAGAAAGAGAATCATCAATGCCTTCAGCCTCTGAATCAGTGATATAACTCCCCATATAATATCTTTTAGCTAGTCATATATGGTAAGTCAGTGTGGAATTCTGGATTCTTGAGGCCCCGTCACACACAGAGATAAATCTTTGGCAGATCTGTGGTTGCCGTGAAATCATGGACATATTGTTCCATTTGTACACAGCCACAAACCTGCCACTGATTGTCCACAATTTCACTGCAACCACAGATCTGCCGCAGATTTATCTCTGCGTGTGACAGGGCCTTTAGCAAATGGTTTCTTCTCGTGTGATTCATCAGGAATGGGCTTCACTATTATGGAGACAATGCGTCACTACAGATAATAACTAAACTAGACCATAAGATCAGTACATTCATTAGCATCTCAAGAGGTAAATTCATAAGACAAATATAGGACAAATGACTTTGTCATGATGGTACACGCTGGCATAATCATTTCAGCCCTAATACCTTCAATCTGGTTGCCATGAAGAATATTCTTATTATTCCTTGCTTAAAGGGGTTGTACAGGTTAAGAACATGTCTGCTTTCTTCTATAAACAGTGCCACACCTGTTAACAGGTTGTTTATCGTACTGCAGCTCAACCCCATTGACTTCAATGGAGACAACCAGCAATGACAGACTCTGTTCTGGGTGTGCATTAAATGGCAGAAGTTTGAAAATACTTAATACTTTTAGAAGGTTTACAGGTTAGAAAGACATGTATGTTTTCTTCTATGAAAATTGTCTGTGGGCTGTGTCTGGTATTGCAGCATAGTTTTATTGAAGTGAATGGTGCTGAGCCGCTATACTGTAGCAGGTAACACTGGACAGGTGTGACCATTGCTTTTCTGTTTTACAATCATTTCCATACCATATACACACTATAGAATATCCAACCACTAAGACTGAATTAGTGGCCACAATGGGTCCAATGGCCTAATTCCTGATGTTTCCCTATTGGAAAATGCCTTTACATGAATATTATGGGGAAAGCCTGCCATGCCCCTCGATATGGATTGTAAGACCATGCTTCCCTTGGTCCACCCTGTCTAGAACCAATACAATGGAACCAAGAGTAACCTGGTTTGCGAGCATTTCGCTATACAAGCAAAGCTTGCTTTAAATTTGTAACTCAGTTTACAAGCAGTTTATCGGGTAATCTTCACGACTATAGAGGAACTTCCGCTGTCAGCCGCTACTCAAAGGCAGCGCGCTGGACAATCAGAGGCAACCATCTCCTGCCTTTGACGTCAGTGATCTGACAGCGGACGTTCCTCCATTGTTGCGATGGTTACCCGATACACATCCTGTACCGGCGAACTGCAAGAACCAGGAGACCGGCGATGGAACAAAAGGTAAGGTGAGCATAGTGTGTGTGTGTGTGTGTGTGTTTGTTTGTGCATGATGAGCTTGCATTATTTCCTATGGGAAATTTTGCTTTGGTAGACAAGTAACTTGGTTTACAAGCACACTCCCAGAACGGATTGTTCTCGTAAACCAAGGTTCCACTGTATTAGGGGCACTGATTCATCAAACAGAAAACTGTTGTGAACTATTTGAAATATTGAAAAATGTTTGCACAAAAATTATGAAATAATTAGTGCCTTTTTTGCATTTTTTAATAGTTCTGATGGTTTTTAAAATGTGCAGAGTTTAGCGACATCCAACAAAGTCATCATAACTGACATCGTAACAAATTGTGTAAATTTAGGAAAATGTACTCTCTGATTTGAAGTCTATTTCTTATACTGATTCAGAGTAGCTACAAGATTCACAAACATACAGTACATGGCGTACAGCTCATAATAAATTGGGCTCCTTTGACTTCAGCTGACTCTTCATCAAGACGGGCATACAAAACATCAATCTTGATTAATTGGTCCCTTTTTGGCTTGTAATTGATTACACAAAAAACTAAATAATATATCTGTAAAAAAAAAAAAAAATTCTGTGTCTATCATATCATATGCATGTGTGTTACGGGTCGCAAGTGCTGTCATAGCAGTTTGTTATTGGCCCATGTGGCCTATGGTGTATACAGTGCAGTTCTCTGCTCCATCCTCAGTTAATATTAATCATTCATTCTCGCTTCTGTGGTCGGGTGTAATTAGCTCTGTAAAAACACTCATTAGTTTCTTCACGGCTGTCCTTAATAAGAACCCTTAATTAAATTCTGACTTAGTGGGGGTCAGGTCAGTGTCACTGGGTGGCAGCAGGGGACTTCTCCATCTTCTCATTTCCGGTTGGGATATCTGAGATTTATTTGTAATATATTCTAGGGGTTATTGCTTTATGGAAGCTGAGGTTAGGCACATTTAACCAATTTATTTGTCTTGGTGGTCGCTTTTGCTGTCCAACTAATCTGTCACAGGGTGCTTGCTGGTGAGTTCGTATATATATTATTGTTATTGATGTAGTCTCTGAAGGTTTGGCAACAAGCTTTGTATATAATTCACAATTTAAATGGGTGTTATTATTTCATTAATGTATGCTAAATGCAGGTAAGCAAAAAGATGGAAGAAATATCTTTTCGATTTGTGTTGAATTCCCTGCTGCTAGAAAAATAGTAGAAATCTGTATAGATGAATCATCAGTGGGTCAGACGTGGAGAACAGGTGGTTAATTAACAGAAATTTTTAGATGAGGCCAAGACTTTACCTAATTTATTAACAATGTTAAATGTTATCTATACTCATTGAGGGATGTTTAAAATGTGACTTTCACTAAAATTATAGGGTAATTGTTCCAAAACATGAAGTATTTCTCCCAGAAAATGAATGCACTTACACATGTTTTGTTATATTTAGTTCTTTTATATGTATTGGAATAACAAAAAAAAAACAAATTAAATTGAAGATAATTTCATGCAAAACCCTCAAAATGAGCTGGCCAAAATCGTTAACACCTTTCCAAAATTGTGGGTAAACAACTTTATTTCAAGCATGTGATGCTCGTTCAAACTCACCTGTGGCAAGCAACGGGTGTAGGTAGTGTGAAAATCATACCTAAAAAAAAAAAAGATAAAATGGGTAGACGTAGACTCAATTCTTGCCTTGTGTGTCTGTGTGTGCCACACTAAGCATGGAGAACTGTTTGAGGACAAGATAACTAAAATTGTTAAAAATATTAACCTTTTCAAGCTTACAAAGTCCATTTCCAGTGATCTTGATGTTCCTTTGTCCATGGTGTGCACCATAATCAAGACGTTTACAATCCATGGCAATGTAGTTAATCTCTCCGGACGTTGACGGCTGAGAAAAATTCATGAAAGATTGCAATGCAGGATAGTCCGGATGGTGGATAAGCAGCCCGATCAAGCTCCACAGAAATTCAAGCTGTCTTACAGGCTCAGTCAGGGTGCATCAGTGTCAGCATGAACTATCCATCCACATTTGAATAAAATGAAAATCTATGGCAGGAGACCCAGGAAGACCACCCTGTTGACACAGAGACATAAAAAAGACAGTTTGCCAAAATTTACATGAGTAAGCCAAAATATGTCTGGGAAAGCGTCTTGTGGACAGATGAGGCTAAGATAGAGCTTTTTGGTAAATCACATCATTCTACTGTTTACTGAAAACAGAATGAGTTAAAAAAAGTAAAGAACGCTATACCTACAGTCAAATATGGTGGTGTCATACCAGAGCATACACTCAGTGTGCAGTGCAACATAAGGGTAAAAATAGATACGGTATAGAAGGAAGACCCTGGCGATAGGGAGGGGGGCCACCTTCTGCAACTCACCTGAGTGTGTACCCTTTGCTCCCTAATGTTCCTATATGGGTTCTTTCCCCCATCACCATCACGTGCCTAAACCCTCACTTGCCCTTAATTCACCATGGCTAGTGAGAAGGCCAGCAAGAACACTAGTCTCACAAATGCAATAATACAACACAAGCTAAAGGACACATACAGAGCAAAAATAGACACAAAAGGAAAACACTCCAAGCTCCCCCAATACAGCTGAACACCACAGCTTCAATAGTCACAAATCTTTAGCTTCTTCTAGAGCCAGGCTCCTTCCAAAGTGGTCAGCATGGAATGAGAATCTATAATTGGTATCAAATGGTAAGACGTGACTTTTTTATAGCAAAGGGGAGTGCTCACAAAACAGCTGCACCTGAGATTAATGCTACAGAGCACAGCCAGATAGGAAAGAGTCTTTAACCACTAAAACAAAGTAAACTTACTCAAATACGAATTGTAGACCTGTACATAATAAGGTGTTGTGACCTTCTGGTCCCAGACTCGCCAGAGGTCTCCACAGAACAGTACACACTCATGACATGAACATAATTCAAGAAGCACTTAGAAATGGATGAAAACAAAGCGCTGGAGAGGTCTGAAGTGGCAGCAATGAGTCCGGATCTAAATCCCATTGACACCCATGGAGAGATATTAAAATTACTGTTAGGGGAATATGAGAGACCAGGAGCAGTTTACAACAGAAGAGTGGACCAAAATTCCAGTTGAGAGGTGTAAGAAACTTTTTGATGGTTATAGGAAGAAATTGCAATTTATTCCAAAGGGTGTGCAACCAAATATTAAGTTCAGGGTGCCAACAATTTTTTCGTGTGGCTTTGTATGAATTTATGTCAAATTTGCCTTTATTCTCTGTTCTCTGTATTTTGTGTTAATTCAATACACACAAAGGAAATACAAATATGTGTAACAAAACATTTGATTGCAATAATTTTCTGGGAGAAATACTTCATTTTTCTGGAACAATTACAAGGGTGTCAACACTTTCGGCCATGACTGTATGACGTAATAATTTGACAACTATTTTTTTTTGTTGGAGATCTTTCCTTATGCCTGATGGATTTACTATTACTTATGACAGAAATTGGTGTCTATTGTTTCGCAATTCAAGCCCAGCCCATGGCTGGCATGGATTTGACCACAAGAGTGTGAACAGGCAAATGCACAAGAAATGTAGTAAGAAGTCTGTACCTTTTAAAAAATTTGCAGTATTTTACAGCAGTGCATTTTTTCTTAAGACTGGAGTAGAAATAAAGGTCTTTCTTAAAAGTACCTAATCCCAATAAGTTGATAAATCTGCCCACACCCCCACTATGCCCATTGCCCCCCCCCACACGCGACACATCCACGCATCCACGCATGTTCATAAATGTGTGGGTGGCAGAGGTATTATTAGTGCTACCCAGGTACCAGCACCTTGGTGCGGCTACTGCATTTGCTAAAAACCAATAGGCAGAATTTAAAATTAATTAGAATTGGTGCGTCTGAAAAAAATTGTGCTATTCTGTCACAAGATGTTTGCTATACACCGTGTGCAGAAATATTAGGTTAATGAGTATTTTGATCACATGATAATTTTTATACATGTTGTCCTACTCCAAGCTGTATAGGCTTGAGAGCCAACTACCAATTATGTAAATCAGGTGATGTGCATCTTTGTAATGAGGAGGGGTGTGGTGTAATTACATCAACATCCTATATAAGGTGTGCTTAATTATTAGGCAACTTCCTTTCCTTTGGTAAAATGGGTCAGAAGAGATTTGACGGGCTCTGAAAAGTCCAAAATTGTGAGATGTCTTGCAGAGGGATGCAGCAGTCTTGAAATTGCCAAACTTTTGAAGCGCGATCACCGAACAATCAAGCATTTCATGGCAAATAGCCAACAGGGTCGCAAAAAGCGTGTTGGGCAAAAAAGGTGCAAAATAACTGCCCATGAATTGAGAAAAATCAAGTGTGAAGCTGCCAAGATGCCTTTTGCCAACAGTTTGGCCATATTTCAGAGCTGCAATGTTACTGGAGTATCAAAAAGCACAAGGTGTGCCATACTCAGGGACATGGCCAAGGTAAGGAAGGCTGAAAAACAACCATCTTTGAACAAGAAACATAAGATAAAACGTCAAGACTGGGCCAAGAAATATCTTAAAACTGATTTTTCAAAGGTTTTATGGACTGATGAAATGAGAGTGACTCTTAATGCGCCAGATGGATGGACCAGAGGCTGGATCAGTAAAGGGCAGAGAGCTCCACTCCAACTCAGACGCCAGCAAGCTGGAGGTGGGGTACTGGTATGGGCTGGTATCATCAAAGATGAACTTGTGGGACCTTTTCGGGTTGAGGATGGAGTGAAGCTCAACTCCCAGACCTACTGCCAGTTTCTGGAAGACAACTTCTTCAAGCAGTGGTACAGGAAGAAGTCCGTATCGTTCAAGAAAAACATGATTTTCATGCAGGACAATGTTCCATCACATGCATCCAACTACTCCACAGCGTGGCTGGCCAGTAAATGTCTAAAAGATGAAAAAATAATGACATGGCCCCCTTGTTCACCTGATCTGAACCCCACAGAGAACCTGTGGCCCCTCATAAAATGTGAGATCTACAGGGAGGGAAAACAGTACACCTCTCGGAACAGTGTCTGGGAGGCTGTGGTGGCTGCTGCATGCAATGTTGGTCGTAAACAGCTCAAGCAACTGACAGAATCTATGGATGGTAGGCTGTTGAGTGTCATCATAAAGAAAGGTGGCTATATTGATCACAAATTTTTTGGGGTTTTGTTTTTGCATGTCAGAAATGTTTATTTCTACATTTTGTACAGTTATATTGGTTTACCTGGTGAAAATAAACAAGTGAGATGGGAATATATTTTGTTTTTATTAAGTTGCCAAATAATTCTGCACAGTAATAGTTACCTGCACAAACAGATATCCTCCTAAGATAGCCAAATCTAAAAAAATAACTCCAACTTCCAAAAATATTAAGCTTTGATATTTGAGTCTTTTGGGTTGATTGAGAACATAGTTGTTGATCAATAATAAAAAAAAATCCTCTAAAATACAACTTGCCTAATAATTCTGCACACTGTGTATGTGTCTACGTATGGCCTCCCAGCGCTTGTGATGTGGAATGCAGCTCAAGTTTTGCTTTTACTGTATGTTACAGTTTTGAGTTAATAACTAAATTGAAGAAAGGGTTAAGGGACGCATCTGTAATAAGTGCAACATTTACTAAACTACAACCAAAAAAGCATTTATTGATATCTGTAATCCAATATACTGCAATAAAGTGAAAAATTAAAGTAAGTGAATTCATAGCACAAAAGTTCCTCATCGGTATATAATGGACTGTCTAAATTCTCCTTGTTCTAGACACCTCCAAATTGCAGTTTATATACATAATAGACACCTAATATTTATATGAATAATTGATTGAACAATGAGACACGTATAATTAGTTCCTAGTCAGGCCGTTGGAGCCGTCTTTTAGTCTCCAAGCTGTTTTAATTTATTAGTAATATATATAAGGATAATGCATCTAGAGGTTAACGGGAAAGCTTTTTTAATTTATTCCGTGGGGAAAATTAGGGATTTCAGTGGTGTGAACGAGGCAATCTTCATGTTCTCAAAGCATCTGATCATCTTAAATCTTACATCTCATATCAGCATTGTATCCTGAGGGGCAAGATATCTTTATATTAACTCATTTCATTTTCAGCAAGTTTTTGACCATTTTAGTTAACACTATTACTAGCAAATTTAGACTCCAGACATATCAGCAAGCAGAGGGGCTAACGTCACCCATCTCTTTAGCGCTGACATTTTCTGACATGGACAGATATGTGTTAAATGGATTGTCCACTGCTAGGAGAACCCCTTCTGATTCCACAGGTTTCCCCCAGGTAAAATAAAAAAATCCTGTACTCACCTCCCGTACCTGCACTGTTCTAGCGGTGCCGCAGCTCGTGTTCCCAGGGCTCTGTTCCTGTTGATTGCTCCTGTGTCCGAAGGCAGGGAAAGAGGATGGCGCTAATTGGACGCGATGCTCACAATGTTATATGAGTCAGGGAATGTGAGCCTCGGCACTTCCTGAACGGCGCAGCTACAGGAGTTGAATATAGGCTTTTTAGTTTAGCTGGGGAAAACATGTGGAAATTGAAGGGGCTGTCCTAGTAGTGGACAACCCCTTTAAAGTGATATAAGTAACACACAATTTTACATATAGTAAAATCACATATTTTGGCCCGGATTCCTCAAGACTGATGATTTTCTTGCAGGTCTTAATGAGGGGGCGTGTTGGGGTCAGATACATCTGATCTATTAAGAGACGCATGCTTCTTACTTAACCAGGAGGGTCCGATGAGTGGCGTAAGTCACTGTGCACCTTGCCTCAAATCTTACTGCAATCAGATATCTGGAATAAGGAATGTTATAATTCGTCATGAATTAGATGAGCTAGGACCTTACACCCCCATCCTAGCACTTCCAATTTTGAAACTGCCACGAAAATGTCAAAAGTTGCTAAATTTTTGTGCAACTTCATGTGGCGCCACAATTCGGCAACTTTTCTAACCAATTCACGCATGAATTATGGCCAAATTTGTTGGGGTGAATTAGTGATATTGTGTCTAAAGGGTAAAGTTTTTGATTGCAGAAAGCACCAACTTGACATAGGGAGACATATAGGCTAGTTATACGCCTCTTCAGAGAGGAAAATTACAGGAACTCTAGTGCCACCTATTGGAGGTAGCAACCCAAAAAGAAAATATTGACCCTTTAATGGGCACTCTCTACAAGGAGAAACTTTACCCCTTGACTTGTCACAAGACAAACCAGTTTTCCTGCTTTGTACTGATTAGAGATAAACACTCTAAAACATGTGACTTTAAATAGACTGGTTTATCCTACGTCAAGTGGTGAGGCTTCTAAAGCTGGGTTCACACTAAGCGACAGCGACAACGACGTCGCTGTTACGTCACCATTTTCTGTGACATAACAGCGACCTTGTAAGTCGCTGTTATGATCGCTGCTTAGCTGTCAAACACAGCGACGCAGCAGCGATCATAACGTCGCTACATGTGCAGAGAGCAGGGAGCCGCGCATACTGCTTAGCGCTGGCTCCTTGCTCTCCTAGCTACAGTACACATCGGGTTAATTAACCCGATGTGTACTGCAGCTACATGTCACAGTGCAGAGAGCAGGGAGCCGCGCACACTGCTTAGCGCTGGCTCCTTGCTCTCCTAGCTACAGTACACATAGGGTTAATTACCCGATGCGTACTGCAGCTACATGTGCAGAGAGCAGGAGCCGGCACTAGCAGCAAGAGGCTGGTAACGAAGGTAAATATCGGGTAACCAGGGAAAGGTCTTCCCTTGGTTACCCGATGTTTACCTTGGTTACAGCTTTCCGCAGCTGCCAGACGCCGGCTCCTGCTCCCTGCTCGCTTCATTTCGTCGCTCTCTCGTTGTCACACACAGCGATGTGTGCTTCACAGCGGGAGAGCGACGACGAAAAAATGAAGCAGGACATTCAGCAACGAGCAACGACCTCACAGCAGAGGCCAGCTCGTTGCTGGATGTCACACACAGCGACAGCGACGGGACGTCGCTGCAATGTCACAGAAAATGGTGACGTAGCAGCGACGTCGTTGTCGTCGTCGCTGTGTGTGACACCACCTTTACAGTGTAGATACTGAATTTTAGGAAGCAATTTACACTAGATAGCCCACCTGGTCTAATAGTGTACTAATTGCTGTCGCTAATCGGCTCTAAGCCTGGCAATGTGTGACTTGCACCCTGTTGAAGTCTTATCCACGTGCATTTATAATATTCTTCAACCACCCTCTCTATGAATGGTATATATGAGAGTGATTGTTTCATCAGTATTTTGGATCTGTGCTACCTCTGCCTTTATCATGGGGCCTGCTGCATCTGATAGTACAGCAATATTAACCCCTTTACGACCGCCGATACGCCTTTTAACGGCGGTAAATAAGGGTACTTTTTCTGATCCGCCGCTTTTTAACGGCGGTCGGAAAAAAGGGTCTAGCGCCCCCCAGAGTCAGAAAATTTCCGGGGTCTCAGCTGCCGGGGGTAGCTGAGACCCTGGAGATCATGATTCGGGCCGGTTTTTCCGGTCCCCGCTCACCTGATGACCGGTATACACCGTATACCGATCATCAAGTTATAGTAAATGACCGCGCCGGTAAAAAATGATTTATCTCCCATCTGGCATGATCAAACATGCCAGATGGGAGATAAATCTTTTTCCCGGTTCCCTCCGGTCCCCCGGTGTCCCCAAAGTGCCCCCCCCGACCCCCAACCCCCTCCCGAAAATCCAAGATGGCCGCGCGCACCGGCGATCACAGCAGCGCGCCGGCCGCATTTCCACTGTTCCTATGGTTTCTGTCGTATGTGCCATAACACATACGACAGAAACCTGCTCCCTAGGCCCTGCCGGGTCCCCCCCTACCCCCCCCTGGTGTTCCCCGGTGTCCCCCGGTGTCATACATACCTGTCGCAGCTCTGATCCCCCGCGGCCCCCTCCTCCGGCTCCTTCTCAGCAGACTCCGGTCACATGAGCAGAGCGCAGCTGTCAGCTTCCTGTGTTCAGGACGCTGGCTGCTCGCACTCTGCAGCTGTGACCCGGGGAGGGTGGGTGCAGATTCTTTGCACCCACTCTCCTCAAATGGAGGGTCTGCCCTCCTAGAAAATGGGGGATACGTTCCCTGAACGTGCCCCCCATATTCTAGAAGGTCCAGAGGCGACGTGGGACATCCAAATGGATTATTGTGGATTTTTTTTTTCTTTTCAATAAATTGGTCAATCAGGGAATGATTTGGGGAGTGTTTTTTCAAATAAATTTTTTTTTGTTGTCAATTTTTTTTTATTACTGTCAATTAGTTATGTCGGGTATCTGATAGACGCCGTGACATAACTAATTGCTGGGCTTGATGCCAGGTGACATTACACACCTGGTATCAACCCCATTCATTACCCCGTTAGCCAACGCACCAGGGCGCGGGATGAGCTGGGGCGAAGCGCCAGAATTGGCGCATCTAATGGATGCGCCACTTCTGGGGCGGCTGCGGCCTGCTATTTTTAGGCTGGGAAGAGTCCAATAACCGTGGCTCTTCCCATCCTGAAAATACCAGACCCCAGCTGTCAGCTTCACCTTGGCTGGTGATCTAATTTGGGGGGACCCCACGTTTTTTTTTTTTTTTTTTAATTATTTATTTATAAATAATTAAAAAAAAAAAACAGCTTGGGGAGCCCTCCAAATTGATCACCAGACAAGATGAAGCTGTCAGCTGTGGTTTGCAGGCTACAGCTGTCTGCTTTACCCTAGCTGGCTATCAAAAATAGGGGGGACCCCACGTCATTTATTTTAATTCTTTTTTTTTTTTTTTGGGCTAAATACAAGGCTAGGCATCCTTTAGTGTCACATGAAAGGCACTAAAGGGCGCCAGCTTAGAATATGCAGGGGGGTGGGACGTTATATATGTTTGACATCTATCCATTCATCCATTGTAGCATTTTACGCTGTGTGCCCACAATCAGGGTTTGCAACATTTTGGACGCAGAGTGTTTTCCCTGCGTCCATAACGCTGCGTTGTGCATTAGAAGCACAGTGGCAGGATTTTTAGAAATCCCGTGCCCACTGTGTTTCTTTTCTCCGCAGCATAAATCGACCTGTGGCGCAGCTTCCCGAGCCTCAGGATGTCAATTTATGCTGCGGAGATGAGTGCTTTCTGCAGGTAGAATAGAACTAAAGTCCACAGCAGCCTGAACCCAAATCGTGGGCATGGGCAGCTGCGTTCTCCCGTGGACAACACTCACATTTCTGCAGGAGGCTGACACTGTGTACTAGACGCCGTGTCGCTGGATCATGGCCACATAGCCTAAAGGCCGCTTTACACACTGCGATATCGGTCCCGATATCGCTAGCGTGGGTACCCGCCCCCATCTGTTGTGCGACATGGGCAAATCGCTGCCCGTGCCGCACAACATCGCGCAGATGCGTCACACATACTTACCTGCCCGGCGACATCGCTGTGACCGGCGAACCGCCTCCTTGCTAAGGGGGCGGTCCGTGTGGCGTCACAGTGACGTCACTGAGCGGCCGCCCAATAGAAGCGGAGGGGCGGAGATGAGTGGCCGGAACATCCCGCCCACCTCCTTCCTTCCTCATAGCGGCCGGGAGGCAGGTAAGGAGAGGTTCCTCGTTCCTGCGGCGTCACACATAGCGATGTGTGCTGCCGCAGGAGCGACGAACTACATCGTTACTGCTGCTGTAACGATAATCGAGAATGGACCCCCATGTCACCGATGAGCGATTTTGCACATTTTTGCAACGATGCAAAATCGCTCATCGGTGTCACACGCAGCAACATCGCTAATGCGGCCGGATGTGCGTCACCAATTCCGTGACCCTAACGACTCCGCATTAGCGATGTCGCAGCGTGTAAAGCCCCCTTAACAGTGAGAAATTTTTTGCTACAGCAACAGTTTTGTGAAGTACCTGTGGATTCAAAATGTTTACTATACTCCTGAATAAAATCCTTGAGGGGTCCAGTTTCCAAAATGAGGTCACTTGTGGGGGGTTTCTGATGTATAGGTGCCCAAGGGGCCCTGCTAATGTGACATGGTGCGCGCAATTTACTTCAACTTTTCCAAAATTCAAATGGTGCTCCTTCCATTCCAAGCCCTCCCATTTATCCAAACAAAGGTTTTTGGCCACATGTGGGGTATCCCTGCGCTCACAAGAAATTAGATAACAACCTGTGGGGTACACGTTTTGTTGTTGCCTCTTGAAAAAGTGAAAAATGTGTCGCTAAATCAACATTTTTGTGAAAAAAATGAAAATTTCAATATGGCAACCTAAGCTTATCAAATTCTGTGAAGTATTCGTGGATTCAAAATGCTCAATATACACCTAGATTAAAGCCTTGAGGGGTCTTATTTCCAGAATGGGGTCACTTGTGGGGGACCTCCACTGCTTAGGCACCTCAGGGGTTCTCCTAATGCAACATGGCGTCCGCTATTGATTCCAGCCAATTTTGCAGTCAAATTACACTCCTTCTCTTCTGAGCCCTGTAGTGTGCCCAAACAGTTGATTTCCACCACATACAAGATATCAACAAACTCAGGAGAAATTGCGCAATAAATTTCATGGTGATTTTTTTCCTGTTACCCTTGTGAAAAAAAAAGCTACCTGGTTGAAGTAACAATTTTGTGGTAAAATTTTATTTTTTTATTTTCATGGCTCAACGTTATAAACTTCTGTAAAGCACCTGAGGGTTCAGGGTACTCACCAAACATCAAGATAAATTCCTTGAGGGGCCTAGTTTCCAATATGGGGTCACTTGTGGTGTTTTTTTGCTGTTTACATACCTTAGGGGTCCTCCAAATGCGACATGGTGCCCGCAATCTTTTTCAGCCAAATTTCCTTTCCAAAATTCAAATATTGCTCCTTCCGTTCCAAGCCCTCCCATTTCTCCAAACAAAGGTTTCAGACCACAAGTGAGGTATCACCGCGCTCATAAAAAAGTGGGTAACAAACATTGGGGTCAAATTTTTGGAATTACCTCTTGAAAAAGTGAAAAAATTGATGCTAAAGCAACATTTTTGAGAAAAAAATGAAAATTTTCAATGTGACAACGTAACGTTATCAAAATCTGTGAAGTACCTGTGGATCCAAAATGCTCACTATACCCCTAGATAGAAGCCTTAAGGGGTCTAGTTTCCAAAATGGTGTCACTTGTAAGGGGTTTCTGCTGTTTAGGTACCTTAGCGGACATGTAATTGCAACATGGTGCCCGCAATCTATTTCAGCCAAATTTGCTTTCCAAAATTCAAATATTGCTCCTTCTGTTCCGAGCCCTCCCATTTGTCCAAACAAAGGTTTCTGACCACATGTGGGGTATTGGCGCGTTCATAAGAAAGTGGGTAACAAGTTTTGGGGTTCATTTTGTTGTGTTATTTCTTCTAAAAGTGAATAAATTTGGGGTAGAGCAACATTTTAGGTAAAATTTTATTTTTTGCTTTTTTTCATTCCACTTTGCTTTAGTTCCTGTGAAGCACCTGAAGGGTTAATAAACTTCTTGGATGTGGTTTTGAGTACTTTGAGGCGTGCTGTTTTGAGAATGGTGTCACTTTTAGGTATTTTCTGTCACTTAGGCCTCTCAAAGTCACTTCAAATGTGATGTGGTCCCTAAAAAAATGGTTTTGTGAATTTTGTTGAAAAAATGGGAAATTGCAGATGAACTTTGACCCCTTCTAACTTCCTAACCCCAAAACATTTTGTTTCAGAAATTGCGCTAATGTAAAGTAGACATGTGGGAAATGTTATTTATTAACTGTTTTGTGTGACATAACTCTCTGGGTTAAGGGCATAAAAATTAAAAGTTTGAAAATTGCAAAATTTTCAAAATTTTCATCAAATTTCCGATTTTTTCACAAATAAAAGCAAAAAATATCGTTCTAAATTTATAACTATCATGAAGTACAATATGTCACGAAAAAACAATGTCAGAATCATTGGGATCCGTTGAAGCGTTCCAGAGTTATGACCTCATAAAGTGACACTGGTCAGAATTGCAAAAAATGGCCTGGGCATTAAGTACAAAACTGGCTTCGTCCTAAAGGGGTTAAATCTTGATGTTGGTAAATACAGCTGCCTTTTTCTATTTTTTTTTGTGTTTATGTCTTTCTCAGTGAGTTGCTTCCAATGGCTAGCACTAGAGTTCCTGTCCTCTTCCTCTCTGAATAGGCTACTTGTATATACAGTATAAACTCACTTAATGATTTGTAACAGAATTGGTGTCTGCATCATTTCTTACTTTCCTAAAAGACAAAGTGTTTCTAGTGAAGAATTATATTAACTATAGGTTGTGGGCTGTTACCGAACTTGCCACATCCAACCCTACCAGGGCTGGGTCTAAAATCAAAGGACTTTTTTTGTCATCCTTGACAACTTAGGGTACTTTCACACTTTCGTTGTTTTCCTTCCGTTACAATCCGCCCTTTTGGAAAACAGCGGAATCCGTTAACGGATTCCGCTGTTTCCCATAGACTTGTATGGGTGACGGATTGTGCCAAAAGGACCTGCGTTGCTTCCGCTGGGCGGCGCTCCATTGCTTCTGCCCAGCGGGAGGAACGCAGCATGTAACGTTGTTTTGAGCAGCGGAATCCTCAGGATTTCACTGCGCATGCTCTTTTTTTTTTTTTTTTTTTTTTTTTAAAAATCACAAACTTTATTTTGTATCGCAGTGGCCGAACGTTCAGCTGTGCGCTCGCCCGCCGGCATGCTCGGCCGCCGGCAAGTGAGAGCACTCGCCCGCCGGCATGCTCGGCCGCCGGCAAGTGACAGTGCTCACCTGAGCGCTCGCCGCCGGCATGCCCGGCCGCCGGCAAGTGACAGCGCTCAACTAAGCCACCAGCCGCCGGCTATTGAGAGCGATCAGCTGATCGTTCACAATAGTCTGCTGCCGGTAAAACTGTAAAGAAGAAAAAAAAAAAGCTTTCCGTTGTTTTGTACGATCCGTAGCATCCGTTGTGCCACTATATGCAACGCATCTGTTGCATCCGTAACACAACGCAATGCTACGGAAACCGTCCAACGCAAGTGTGAAACTAGCCTAAAGGGGCTTTACACGCTGCGATATCGCTAATGCGGAGTCGTTGGGGTCACGGAATTTGTGACGCACATCCGGCCACATTAGCGATGTTGCTGCGTGTGACACCGATGAGCGATTTTGCATCGTTGCAAAAACGTGCAAAATCGCTCATCGGTGACATGGGGGTCCATTCTCGATTATCGTTACTGCAGCAGTAACAATGTAGTTTGTCGCTTCTGCGGCAGCACACATCGCTATGTGTGACGCCGCAGGAGCGAGGAAGCTCTCCTTACCTGCCTCCCGGCCGCTATGAGGAAGGAAGGAGGTGGGTGGGATGTTACGTCCCGCTCATCTCCGCCCCTCCGCTGCTATTGGGCGGCCGCTCAGTGACGTCGCTCTGACGCCGCACGGACCGCCCCCTTAGAAAGGTTCGCCGGTCACAGCAATGTCGCCGGGCAGGTAAGTATGTGTAACGGGTCTGGGCGATGTTGTGCGGCATGGGCAGCGATTTGCCCGTGTCGCGCAACAGATGGGGGCGGGTACCCACACTAGCGATATCAGGACCGATATCGCAGTGTGTAAAGTAGCCTTTAGGCTACATGCGCACGCTGCATCTTTTTGTGGTCACAAACTGCAGCCAAAACTGCACGTTGTGAGAGAGAGCCTGGAAATGTCTCAAAAATGCTTGTAATTGTAGGTGCGTTTTTGGTGCGTTTTTGGTGCGATTTTCACAACGTGCGTTTTTACTGCGTTTTTGTGACAGATGTTGACAAAAACGCAGGAAGAATGAACGTGCTGCATTTTTTGGTCACAAACTTTTGAAAAATAAAACGCTGACAAATAAACTGCAATGTGCGCATAGCAAATCTGACTTCTCATAGACTTTGCTGGGAAGTCAAATGTCAGAAAATTCGGACAACAAAACTGCAGCCAAAAACGCAGCAAAAAAAGCAGTGTGCGCATGTAGACTAAGTTTTACCATTCTATTTACCAACATGCTATGCTCAAGTCATCTCTGACAGTATCAGACTTTGTGTGAAACATCCTATTGCCATGGGAGTGCTAACACACACTTTTTGAATAGGACTGGACTAAATATAAATATAGAATGTTTGTATACTTTTCAAAAATACAGATATTTAACCATCATGTCCAGAAAGGCAACAGCTCCTCATCTTTTCTTCTGCTTTTCTTCTTTATCAAGCTGAAACTCTTTTAAAGGGAATGTGTCACCAGATTTTTGAGGTATAAACCAAAACAAAACTAGCACCTTAAGAAGCACCTGTGCTCCTGTACCCCCCAAAAATACCTCTTTATATTCTCTCATGCTTGGTCTGGATGGCGTCCTTGGTTGCTTTCCTTTTCCCTCCTCTCCGTGCTGATCGCCGTCTTCTTGTGATGATTGACGTGGATGATGCCTCCTGCGCCAACCTCGTCGCTGGACAAAATCTCAAGTCTGCAGAGACCTTGTGGGTTCGTTCATGTATCTATATGTACTCGACTGTAGTAGGGCCAAGCAATGTTTGCTTGCACAAGATGAAAATGTCTTTACGCAGGTGCGAGATTTTGCTTGGTGACGTGGATGGCCCAGGAGACGTCATTCACATCAATCATCACAAAGACGATTGCAATCAGCTTGTAGAACAGGAACAGGAGCCGCAAGCAATCGGACTGGACCCAAAGATTTACATAGAGCGCAGTAAAATATAAAAAGGAATTTGTGGGGTGTACAGGGGGAGTCAGGGGATAACATGCAAATTTTATGGAATGTAGCACAGGTGCTGCTTAAGGTGCTAGTTTTTGTTTTTTACCTAAAAAATTTGGGGACAGGCTCGATTTAACAAAATCCGGTTGATTATGTTAGAGTCTGCTGCAAATTACATCTTTAGGCACTTATTTCCACAGCCACCTAAATAAATTTGGACCCCAGATAAGAACCCCTAAAAAATTTGGACTTTTAAACAAGCCCTTACATTTATATCCTAAACCATACCTCAGACACCTTCATAAGTTCAGGCTTCAGCCTACATTCCAGAAAAAATACAGACCGATAACAAAATATAGACTTCAGAAGAATCCCAGTAAGCTGATAAATATCTCCAAACTAGAACCCCTAATTACAAACCCTAGATGAAACTCTCTAAACTAATACACATCCCTAACTAGTACCCAGAAACACAATTCACTCATCTCTTAAACTAATGCAGTCTCTAGACAAGAAACTTTATAAAATAATGCATATGCCAAAGCAGACCCCCAAAACTAATACTAACCCCTGACCAGATCCTATACCCATACAGAGCAGTTCACACTGCTCTTCTTTGGAGCCTCCTTGCAGTTTTGTCCTCTGGCTTTAGGACCTACACAAAAGTAGCCATGGGACTACTAACAATTAAAAGCCCCACACATACAGTCATATGAAAAAGTTTGGGCACCCCTATTAATGTTAATCATTTTTCTTTATAACAATTTGGGGTTTTGCAACAGCTATTTCAGTTTCATATATCTAATAACTGATGGACTGAGTAATATTTCTGGATTGAAATGAGGTTTATTGTACTAACAGAAAATGTGCAATCCGCATTTAAACAAAATTTGACCGGTGCAAAAGTATGGGCACCCTTATCAATTTCTTGATTTGAACACTCCTAACTACTTTTTGCTGACTTACTAAAGCACTAAATTGGTTTTGTAACCTCATTGAGCTTTGAACTTCATAGGCAGGTGTATCCAATCATGAGAAAAGGTATTTAAAGTGGCCACTTGCAAGTTGTTCTCCTACTTGAATCTCCTATGAAGAGTGGCATCAAGGGCTCCCCAAAACAACTCTCAAATGATCTGAGAACAAAGATTATTCAACATAGTTGTTCAGGCGAAGGATACAAAAAGTTGTCTCAGTGATTTAAACTGTCAGTTTCCACTGTGAGGAACATAGTAAGGAAATGGATGAACACAGGTACAGTTCTTGTTAAGCCCAGAAGTGGCAGGCCAAGAAAAATATCAGAAAGGCAGAGAAGAAGAATGGTGAGAACAGTCAAGGACAATCCACAGACCCCCTCCAAAGACCTGCAGCATCATCTTGCTGCAGATGGTGTCAATGTGCATCGGTCAACAATACAGCGCACGTTGCACAAGGAGAAGCTGTATGGGAGAGTGATGCGAAAGAAGCCGTTTCTGCAAGCATGCCACAAACAGAGTCGCCTGAGGTATACAAAAGTACATTTGGACAAGCCAGTTACATTTTGGAACAAGGTCCTGTGGACTGATGAAACAAAGATTGAGTTGTTTGGTCATACAAAAAGGCGTTATGCATGGAGGCAAAAAAACACGGCATTCCAAGAAAAGCACTTGCTACCCACAGTAAAATTTGGTGGCGGTTCTATCATGCTTTGGGGCTGTGTGGCCAATGCCGGCACTGGGAATCTTGTTAAAGTTGAGGGTCGCATGGATTCAACTCAGTATCAGCAGATTCTTGACAATAATGTGCAAGAATCAGTGACGAAGTTGAAGTTACGCAGGGGATGGATATTTCAGCAAGACAATGATCCAAAACACCGCTCCAAATCTACTCAGGCATTTATGCAGAGGAACAATTACAATGTTCTGGAATGGCCATCCCAGTCCCCAGACCTGGATATCATTGAAAATCTGTGGGATGATTTGAAGCGTGCTGTCCATGCTCGGCGACCATCAAACTTAACTGAACTGGAATTGTTTTGTAAACAGGAATGGTCAAAAATACCTTCATCCAGGATCCAGGAACTCATTAAAAGCTACAGGAAGCGACTAGAGGCTGTTATTTTTGCAAAAGGAGGATCTACTAAATATTAATGTTACTTTTATGTTGAGGTGCCCATACTTTTGCACCGGTCAAATTTTGTTTAAATGCGGATTGCACATTTTCTGTTAGTACAATAAACCTCATTTCAATCCAGAAATATTACTGTGTCCATCAGTTATTAGATATATGAAACTGAAATAGCTGTTGCAAAACCCCAAATTGTTATAAAGAAAAAAGGTTAACATTAATAGGGGTGCCCAAACTTTTTCATATGACTGTATATATATGTATGTATGTATGTACATTTTTGGCAACAGTAAATAATTATCTTGTATATCTCATCTTGCTTCTACGTAATTTCACATGCATTTTGTGCAAAACCCACACATGATGGTTAACAATATGTGTTTTTTTGAGTCCAAGCATAAGAAAACATAAGAATCAGTAATTGGTTTTGAAACAATTTTCATAAGCCCAAATTTGCTTGCTTGTGAATTATTATTACAATTACCAGAATAGAATTATTAGAAAAATGTAAGTTTATCAACTTAATTCATAACTGATCTTCAGGACGATTCTTTGGCAGAAGTGAAAGTTCTTCTTAAAGCTGCTTGCAATAACTTTCACTGTTTATTCAATCACCAGGCTGAGAGAAGAGAATACAAATGAATATATCTTAATATTTATAATTGATAATCATAAATCTATTCAGCAATTAAAATATGCCCTGTAGCAATGCCTGAGGATATATGGTAAAAAAAAAATCCATATGTGTCATAATTTAGAAAAAAAAAAAAATCTTATAACTGTAAAATCTGGAAATGTGGTCGGTGGGGAGAACATGAGGTCAAAGGTCACAGTAATGAAGTTCTTCTTGCGATTCTTATATAGGGCCAGATCAATTTCCTTGCTTTAGGTTATTGATCTCACATTCATTGGTCTATCTTCTCTTAGATTGATTGGCATGTGCAATATGGGGTGGATGAATTTCTGACCCCGAACATCATAAAAGAGAGAGTGGGTGACACGGTGTCCTGATCTATTGCCAGTCTATTATTGGCGGTTACTGCGATTCAGTTCGCTAGGCATGAAATAGGAAGCAGGAACTTATGGCAGAGAAATGGTGGCTCAGAAGACTTCCAGCGCAGATCTGACACTTCAGATGGGCAATCCTTCTTGGCTTGCTAATAGATCAATAATATAAACAAAGTAGCAGTGCCATTTCCTTTCTCAATTAGTTGTAATTAGGATTAATGTGTTTATTTTTTTTCTGTATATTTAGCACACATGAAAAGTTTACTGGAGAGTTCAAGGTGATTCCAGGTTTCCTTTAATAATATGTGTATTTTATCTCAAAAGGGGTTTCCTTTGAGAGTTTATGATTTTCATCAAATGAGAATAAAATAAACATTTAATGTTCATCTACCTGTAAATAGAACAAAGTACGGAATAACGGATTGTTTTAAAACCAGTGTCGTGTCCAAGCAGGGAGGGATAGACACAAGTAGCAACTGTGGAAAATAGTCAGTGAGCTGTAACTAAAGGCACTGTCAGGCGCAGACCCAGGCTAGTACTGGCCCAGTGTGGAACGAGCAAAATCCCCGGTGAGCCCCCTGTACTAGATTGGGTTCCCCCATAGCTTTAAAGTGCACCAATCACTGGGATTTTCCTATATAACCTAAAGCCAGTGCTATACTGGCACTATCAGGCTGATTCTATACATACCTTTAGTTGTCAGCTCGAATGTTTAGGTTTTGAAACACAAGCAACTAAAGTTTGTAAAATCAGCAGCTTGTTGAGTGACAGCAGCTGCCGATCAGCTGATAGCTGAGGGTATTCATAGTTATCCCCTCCCCCTGTTACGTATGCTAATTCTGTTATACAATCGTTTTACTTTGTGACTAAAAGGACCTGTGCCGTCATACCCATGTGACCAGTAGGACCAGGGCCTCAGCCAACAGAAAAATGTTGCTTCTTGTTATAATCTATGTTGGCTGAAGCCCTGCCCCTTCTGGTCACATGGATATGACATCAGCACATGTCCTTTTAGTCACAAAGTAAAACGATTGTATAATTGCAGTGTCTGCCCTTGACCACAGACTAAGATGACTGTCATGGAAAGACTAGGGCTAGTCGCCAAGTCAGCAGAAACTCAAGAACCCTGAAACCCTGTAACCCCTATACAGGGATTTGGAATTACACAAGGTCCAGGAGACCGCTGTCTATGGAAGGCTGCAATCCAGGAAAGAGTGGTCGTCAGGCAGCGTCCAAACCAAGAGGCACAAAAAGGGACAAACTCTGGTGGCAGGAGCGTAGTCAGGAAAATCAGGTAGAGGTAAAAACCGGATATGGCAGCGAGGTACATAAACAGCAGGCAGGAGGATAGTCAGGAAACAAGCAGAAATCAGAACACCAAAATCACTAAACAGAACATGGCGGGACAGGAACCAGGAATACACAACTATCTCTGGCAGTAGTCAGCAGTCAGGAGAGAGAATAAGAAGAATGTGGTGTCTTCCCATTGGCTATAGCTGAATAATGTTATCTTCAGCTGGAAGACATACACCACCTACAGTCAGCCAGTGGTACTGCAGGTCCCTGGGAAACCTAGCTTAGTGGATGAGCGGAGCCTTCGCCCACCAGAGCTACTGGCACCGACTTTTCTCCCATCCCCAGCACTATCCATGGCAGGAACACGGCATTGCCTGGCGATCGGAGCAGAAGTCGCAGGAGCAGACTCCGGTGGGGACAGGACAATAATATAATTAGCATAAGTAACAGGAGGAGCAGATAACTATGAATACCCCCAGCTATCAGCTGATCGGCAGCTGCTGTCACTCAACAAGCTGATGATTTTACAAACTTTACTAGCTTGTGTTTTAAAACCTATACATCCGAGCTGACCACTAAAGGTATGTATAGAATCAGCATGATAGTACCAGTATAGCACTGGCTTTAGGTTATATAAGAATATCCTAGTGATTGGTGCACTTTAAGAGCATTATTTGGCATAATACACCTGAATGGCTATGAACATACTGTATAAAGGCAGCATCTCATCATTGATTTATCAAACTACCCAGTTTTTAAATACATTGTTACATTTTTTTTAATGAAGGTAATGAAATATTTGCATATAACACCCCCATCCTCATAGATAGCCAAGTGCCTGCAGTTTAACTAGAGTCCTTCACCCATAGTCCTAAACAAACACACCACTGCGGCCACACACCTGCTTTTACAGTCACTCAAAGATCACAATACACACATATATGTCCGCACTCTCCTGGGCATTGCTATAAGCAGCAGCTTCCCCCATCTTCTTCCTATTGTTATACGTGAACAAGTGTGTGATCTGAGGCAGAAAATGTGTTAGGATGAAAATTCTTTCGCCTCTGATCCCATAACACAGGAAGGAAACTTTGCTGTATACAGGATGAATCTGCTATATCCCTTCAACACTAGAGCTATAAACTGGTTACATCACATGTGTGTACTTGGGGTGATCCTGATATATACTCATGTCTGCCACGATCACTAATACTGGGAAAAGAAATATTTAATATGCTATAAGTGAATTTTAGTAACCAAGCATTCTTTACATTTGACATGGCTTTATTTTCTACAAATTTCAACCGGAAACTTCTAAAACTATGTGTACAGCACATTTTTTTTGGGGGGGGGGGGGGGGGTACAGCTGTGCCAAGACTAGCCACCTTTTGTCCTCATAATACCAGTTATACCCCCCCCCCCCGAAACCCACACCACCCTAAGTAAAGCTAGCCTACGTAGCTCCATGAACAAGGAACCTAGGAACCTAATAACAGTAGCCCCTCTAAACATAAAACTCATATTATGTCACTGGCTCTTGAGTGTCTAAGACAATATTATTTTTGCAAATATCAGCTCTGGAGGAAGAGATCTGCTTTAAATGCAATATAATATGGATCTATTTTATCAGGACTAAGCCAGAACCTGGAGACATCATATGTGTTCCATGGTGGAGTAAAGCATGGAAGATATGTATGCCACTCGTGAACCCAAGGAGAGTTATTAGCTCAAAGTGGTTGCTTTATCTAGAGACATATAAGGCCTCATTTTGATGCCCATGTTTGTTCACATGTGCCAAAAAAAGGCATAAGTGTTATCAATATTTTGGAACCAAGTTTTCTGAGTGTTTGGTTAGGTCCTACCGTCAGTGTTTTTCACTTATGGATAAATAAATGACAAAGGTTCTCCTATCTTTTGCATTGTTAGCACAGACAGCTATCCGTGATTTTCATGAACCTATTAATTTTTTTAACTGTGATGCCAGTAAAAATGGAAATATCTACTTGATTTTTGCACTGACACACAATCTTCAAAAAAAACAAGGACATGTAAACAGTTCCCTAAACTAGTGTTCCCCAACCCCAGTCCTCAATAGCCACTAACAGATCATGTTTTCTGGATTTCCTCAGTATTGCCCAGGTGGTAATTCTGTCCCCTGTGTAAAGGGAATCCTGAAAACACGATCTGTTGGAGGATCTTGCAATTGTATCACAGCTGCGGAGCAGGAGGGAGCACTTTCCCCATCTCCTCCACTGCTTGTCTTTTTGTATATCGCACTGCACTCAGATGACATGCAAGTGCAGTGCAATGTTTCACACGCTCCCGTAGACTTTTATGGGGGTGCGTGAGCCGAGACTTTCTGCCAAACACAACATGCTGCGATTCATTCCGCATGCCACAATGGCTTGAGAAATCAATCGCAGATGGACACTGCCCCATAGTTTTGCACTGGTGCAAGTGCAATTTCATGTTTTATCAGATTGCACTCGTCCATGCAAAACGCAAGTGGAACCGGGGCCTAACAGAAACTGACTGAATATGTAAAGCTATTGCTACATTTGTCTTTAAAAGAGTTACATGTGCCTATAAATAGCTGACAGATGCCCTTTAAGTGTGCTTTAAAATTAATTGTTCTTGGCAGCACATTGTCCTGTTTAAACAGGACATGCTGCCGAGAACAATGGAAGTCTATGTGCACATTCTATGTGCATAGTCTATGTGTTCTGTGTGCCCTGTCTCATGGTCGACCTGTGTAAACAGGCTACTAAACGACCACTAATTGGCAAATACGTAGCTGATTGGTGATCGTTCAACACCACAAGTCATACAATGCAAATGCAGCTTAAGGCCTGCAACACACATCCGTGCCGCCGGCACGTGTTTGTCATTTTTTACACGTACCGGTGGCACGGAGACACGTTAAGCAATGCTACCCTATTGTAGCAGGCACACACACGTAAAACCACACGGAACGTGTGTCCGTGTGCGTTTGTACGTGTGTGCGTTTTCAAAGCGCTGACATGTCAGTGTTTTCTCCCGCAGCACGGGTGTCACACGGCCCGCACCCGTACCACACGGGTGTAGTGTGGATGCGGTCCCGTGTGACACGCGCCGGAGAAAACACACATGTCAGTGGGAAAAAAAAACATTTACTCTCCTTCTCCAGCCCTCCTGTCTCTGCCGCTGCTGCCTCTTGCTGCCGACCGCCGCTCATTATTCTCATTGAATATTCACTTCACTGCCTGGCAGCAGCAGCAGCAGCGGGGAAACGGGAGGGCTGGAGACAGAGGATCAGCACCGCGGACAGCAGGAAGGACCAGGTGAGTATGTAAATTACCAGTTCTACGTGTGTTATCGCGGATAGCACACGTAGAACACACGTGTCCCGCACGTACCAGAGACACGTACTTACCTGCACGCAACACGCAGGGGAAATACGTGTCTCTCTGCACGTGCGTGATTTTCACGTGAATGTGGCAGAGGCCTAACAGGGTATGAATATATAATTCACATTGTTCCCTTGTGATTATCACAAAAAATAAAATCCAACATTGTCCTATATTTCTACTAAATAAGAAAATATTCAAATCTAAATCATAGGAAAAAAAGGAAAGTATATGTTTCTGATTGGTAGGTGGAAAAGGATGTGAAAATTATTACTTTTTACCATTATCTTGTAATTTCCCTTGGTTCTTCAGTCTGTAAAAATCTGAGTGTTTCCTTTTGTGGGGAGTTACAGTGGGCACATTCCTTTTCTCAGCTAAGGAACAAGAAGATAAAATTCAAAGAATGCAACTGTCAAATAACTTGTGACACACATGCTTACATTGTGCTAGGATGCAAACTGCTCATTTGGGGTTTCCTATGAAATGCAACAAAGTCACAATTTCCAGTGTTGTGGGAGTTGTTCTAAAGTAGCAAGGGAGATCATCTACCGGGAACACCAAGTGCAGACTGTTGCTTATCCGTGGATGAGCCCTACAGCTTTATCACATTTTGCATATTGGACTATTGATGTGTGGAAACCATAGCTGAAAAAGCACATTTTAGACCTGATTCAGAACTTTCTCACCATAGATGTTTTTTTTTTTTTCATGAATACAACACATACCCACTGTAGTCTGTGGGGCTGTTCACATGTTTGTGTTTTTTTTGAAGATCTCTAAATTTGATCTTGGATCAAAATCACACATGCAACTCTGTAGATTCTTGAAAATCAAGGGCAACAGGCGAATGCTTGTGCAATCTGTGTGTTGTCCATGATTAAAAGGATTGTTAAACCTTGTGGTACAAGTCAGCAGTCATTGTATGTGATTATAGATTTGTAAATCTTTGCAGCGCATTGTGCACACGCTGTCAGGATTCTCTGATGCCGGCACTGGGAGCTAATGGACGTGTGACCGCAAGTGTGCAATTTGCATACATATGATCATGTGCTGACTAGATGTGCGAGGCCTCGATCAGTTCTATTGAATTGAGCGAGGCTGTATATGTCTAGCTGGAATGTGGCCACACTAGAGATTCATGTTAACTAATAGTTAAAGGTAAATTGTCATCGGTCTTGGCCAGCCAAAATCACCAATAATATGCAGCCTGCAAGGGTGCAGCACCTCCGTAGCACAAGTTCACACACCCAGCCAGTACCCCCACCTTCATGTAATGCTGCGGGAGCGTTAGAGATGAGTACCTAAGTCAAGGCTACTGCTCTGCGTCACATTATATTATTACATAGTTCGGACGCCCCTTAGTGTACATCACTCAATAATGATGGTCCTAAGTGTCCCCACTCTATAATGAAACAAGCTTAATGCCTTCCTCAATGTAATGCCTTGCTAAATGATCCACACAAAGGACCCCATTCATCAAAACCAGCATTGTCTCACCAGTCTCGATAAGGGGGTGTGCTGGAATTTGAAACTTCTAATTCATGGAGAGGTGCATGCCTTTTCATGAAGTTGGAGAGTCTGATGACTTACATGTACATCTATGCTCATCCCCAGAAATTTCACTGCAGTCAGATACTGGAAAGAGACTTCTGGCATATGAGATGCCACAACTCGTCCTGAGTTAGATGAGCTGTGAAGTCATGCCCCGACTCGCCCCGTCACACCCCAGATCTGCCAATTTTGTCAGAGCTGGGAAACACTGATGTGAAAACATGAAAGTCGCAAAATGTAGGCAAAACCCAAGAGTTGTCGAAGCTTTTCCGCCAGAATTCGAGAAAGTCTTGATGAATCGGGCCCACAGAGTTGTCTAGTTGGGTATAGGACATAGGGAGTCTAAAGGATGTGACTACTTTCATCAGCTGTAGTAACTTGCTTGATTTGAGGCATGACTTTAATCTGAATCACACATAGTGAACATTCTGTATTGTTTTCATTTTATATTGTAAATGTCAATAGAAGTGTAAATTCAGAGTCATTTTCTGTTAAATGATGATTAATACCTGGCTTTTGATGAGAGCGGAGCTGATATTTGACACGGCATTTTTCCTGCGTGTTTACAGAAGTTTTGCTCTTTCATGAAAACAGGACGTCTTTAATCATTAACGATGCTGCCCCTGAGAACACTCACCCCTCTAACAATACCACTCCTGTATGACTCTCATTCCTGTGCACGGCATCAATATTGGGAAGTCTCACGTCTCTGCAAGCCAAGATAATTCTGCCTCCCTCCTGTAATTAATGGGATAAATATATGAGTATATTCCTGGATTCAGAGGGTCCAGACCTGGTTCCCAGAGAAGAAAGCACCTGGCTGTACAAATCTTTAATTCTTCTCCTGCTGCTGCTCACAAAAATTCCTACCAGGAAAACAAAGATAATATTTTAATATGAAGATAAGAATAAGCGTGTCCAGGTTTTTGCCACTCATAGGTTATTGTGGGAGAAGACAGCTTGTTCACATTCATTCACGCACAACATAGCACAAGCCAAGAATCAATACTGTGGTGCGTCTCCTTTAAAAAAAATAAGACTTGACATGTACTTTTCTTCATTTTGTTAAAATTTATATCTAAAGCTGGAAAATAATAAACATGGCAACTACATCAGTTTCCACAGAGCTTTTCACCCAATGTTACTATGAAAGATCTGCCAGAGTGATACGTCCGTGTTCTCAATAGGCTATTTAAGAGGGTTTCTAATCATGGCAATACTTTTTTATATTAAACCCAGTCTCGCTCCAGAAGTTCTGCTTGGCCTTATATTTCACCTTCTGTCACCAATGATGATATGTAATTCATAGAGACTCTGTCCATCAGAGGGACAAAAGATTCTTTTTCATATGTGAACAATTGCACGTGAATTTAATGTGTTGAAAATAGGCAAGCGTAAGGATCTGAGTGACTTTAAAGGGAACCTGTCACCAGATTTGGCAACTATAAGCTGTGGCCATTATCAGTGGGCTCATTCTAAAATGCTGTATATAAGAGCCCAGGCCGTTGTGTAGAATATAAAAATCACTTTAATACTCACCTAAGGGGCAGTGCAGTGCAGACTGGTCGAATGGGTGTCTCTATTCTCTGGTATCGGAGCCTCCTCTTTCGGCCATCTTTGTCCTCCTTCTTCTGAAGGGTGCATGATGCGTCCTACATCATCCACGTTAGTCGGCATTGAGGTCCAGCGCAGGTGCACTACAATATTTTGATCTGCTCTGCTCAGGGCAGTTCAAAGTGCACCTGTGTAGGACCCCAGTGTTGCCTCATGTGGATGACGTAGGATATGTCATGCACTCAGGCTTCAGAAGAAGGAGGACAAAGATGGGCGAAAGAGGAGGCACCAGTAACAGAGAATGGAGACACCCATCTGACCAGTCTGCACAGCACCACCCCTTAGGTGATTATTATAAAGTGATATTTATGTTCTACACAGCTGCCTGGGCTCTTATATACAGCATGTTAGAATGCTGTATATAAAAGAGCTCACTGGTGGTGGCTGCAGCTTATTGTCGCCAAATCTGGTGACAGGTTTCCTTTAGTAAGGGCTAGAGAAATGGGTGAGAGCATTCACAAAACAGAAGATTTTTTGGTGTGTTACGAATATATTTTGGTTAGTACCTACCAAAAGTGGTCTGAGCCAGGATAAGACTAGGGATACATGGGCACTGTGGCAGGGACACACGTCGTGCGACCAATCATCAGTATGTGCCGCTGCTACGTCATACCCTAATGCAGCTGAATATGGTCGAATTGGTGATCACTAGGGTACTGTGACAAGCAAGTATCGAAAAGCTGGACTTTTGGGGCCTTGCTTGTCATAGACACTGTATTCAAGGGGTCGTGATGCAACTATAGAAGCTGCAAGTAGCAATTTTTGGCCGTAGAACGTGGGTTGTGGCCAAAATCGCCATGTAACCCCAGCCTTAGAATTACATTGTCCACCTCTCAATTTTCTGAATAACACTGAATCATCAAGATTGGTGATGTCCATGTTGGTGTTGATGAGGGGGCATGTTGGATTAAAAGCCTCTTACTGTATTATGAGAATCTGACATATGGAGTGCGCCTCTTGCGCCTCACCAACAATCCTATTCAGGAACTGGAACAAGATTTATGGCGTATGGAACATCACAGCTCGTCATGAATTAGATGATCTGTGGCGTCACACACCTGTCACCCCCCCCATCTCCACCCATTTTGGCAGAGCTGGGAAAAACTTATCAAAGGCCGGGAAATTTTTGTGCAACCCAATGTCCTTTTACACCAGAAGTCTGGCGTAGGCCTTTTCATAAATCTGAGACTAAATGCTTGATTAATTAATTGACTGATTTATTTTCCTTTTCTTTTATTATTAGATGGTAAGTGTTGGTAAAATGTCATGGTAGATTATTGGAACTGTAACTTTTATATTAATTAACATTATCAAAGAATTTGCAGTTAATATGGTTATTTATTTATTTACAGGTAGACGATCAGATGAAACTTTTGCAAAATTGTTGGAGTGAGTTGCTAATTCTGGATCATATATTTCGGCAAGTTCTACATGGGAAAGAAGGCTCCATACTCCTGGTTACAGGCCAACAGGTAGGTTCGGGCTTTTCTTATTGTGACTCACTTATCAATGTCTAATGACGGAATTTTAGGCAAGGTCTTGTTTCAGAACAGTTGTCATTAGCAGACAGTATAGTGAGTTGCTCTGTATTTAAATTTACATAAAAGCTATTGTATTATCATGGGCATTTTTAACGCGTTCCGACTGCCGCCAATTTTTTCGTTTTTGAGCCTGTGTTTTTTCTCTCTTTACTCCAAGAGTCATAACTTTTCTTTATTTTTCAATCAATATAGTCATAAAAAGGCTTTTTATACAGGATGAAATTGTGATGAAATAGTGAAAAAAGCAATTCTGCCATTTATTTTTGGGATGATTTGTTTTATGATGTTCATTATGCAGTAAAAATGACCTATCAATGTGATTTTACAGTTTAGAATGATAGCAATAATACCAAACTTGTACAGTTTTTTCTTGTTTACTTAAGTGGTAAAAGAAAATTCAGAAATTCATGAAAAAAATGGTTTATATTACTATCTTCTGAGACTTATACCTTATTTATTTTTCCAATAGTGGAGCTGTGTGAGTGCTTGCTTTCCGCTTGTTCTATATACTGCCTTAGCATAGTACCACAAAAAGCAGTAAAACTGATGTTCAGCTATGAAGGATCAAGACGGCAGTGGCGGAGGGCCGTGATGGTTCCTTTGGGTGCGTTTATTGCCACTCTGCAATAACAAATTGAGGTAGCTGATGGAAGCCATTATACGTGCGTGCCAGGCCATTTTAATGTCTCTATCAGAGATTGACTGTGGCATTTAAATAGTTAAACAGCAGTGATCAGATCTTGCTTTAGTCGCTGTTCTTACGGCCAGATATATAACACAGTTATATAACACAGTATAACACAGTTCCTGAACCTGCACCCAATATCGGGAAGAAGGTAAAGTCAGTTTTTGGAGCAATAGTTTAAAGTCCATCTTGTTTTTTCAACTCTTTTGTGTAAAAAGAACAGTATGGTATGTACTCACTATGTCTCTCTCAGGTGGATTCCACCTGAAACCCGCCTGAAAAAGCTTTTAAAAATACCAGAAAGGATGAAAGTAATGCACAACAGAGCCAAAAGGACTTTCTTCACATATGGTCAGTCTTTTTGAGTTTCCTTTAACCTGTTCAGGCTTCTAAAGCATCAATGTGGTTAAAAGAAATGACCAGTCTGTTGTTCTTGTGGCTTGGATCCACTTACTATTAATATGTGCAATTAAAAAAAAAAAAAAAAATGTACAAAATGACACTTTAGGAAAAGCACTGCTGGAGTTTTCTTTAAAGTGTAACTGTCGAATTAAATTTTATTTCTTAAATCAATATTACACATGAAAATAAGCAGCTTTGTAATATATCTTATTAGAGAAATCTGATTCTTTCTCTGCCAGAACTGATCAGTCATTATTAAGATTCCCAATTCTGAGGTAAAATCTGTATTCAGTGAAGACTTTCCCATTACTGAGATAAGAGATGAGAGCTACAACTGATAAGATTATATCTAGATAACAGGGAGAGGAGGAAGGAGGAGATCTGCCTCTAGCTCCTCCTTCTGCCTATAGGTCCTCCCTCTGCCTCTAGCTCTTTCCTATCTCTAGCTCCTCCCTCTACCTATAGCTCCTCTCTCTGCCTCTAGCTCTTCCCTGTCTCTAGCTCCTCCCTCTGTCCCTAGCTCCTCCCTCTGCCTATAGCTCTTTCCTCTGCCTATAGCTCCTTCCTCTGCCTATAGCTCCTCCCTCTGCCTATAGGCTTCGCCCTATGCATATAGCTCCTCCCTCTGCCTCTAGCTCCTCCCTCTGCCTCTAGCTCCTCCCTCTACCTCTAGCTCCTTCCTCTGCCTATAGCTCCTCCCTACACCTATAGCTCCTCCTTCTGCCTCTAGCTCTTTCCTCTGCCTATAGCTCCTCCCTCTGCCTCTAGCTCCTCCCTCTTCCTCTATCTTCTCCCTCTGCCTCTAGCTTCTCGCCCTGGCTCTAGCTCCTCCCTCTGGCTCTAGCTCCTCCCTCTGCCTATAGCTCCTCCCTCTGCCTATAGCTCTTTCCTTCAACTATAGCTCTTTCCTCGGGCCTATAGCTTCTCCCTACAACTATAGCTCCTCCCTCTGCCTCTAGCTCCTTCTTCTGCCTCTAGCTCCTTCCTCTGCCTCTAGCTCCTTCCTCTGCCTCTAGCTTCACCCTTTGCCTATAGCTCCTCCCTATGCCTATAGCTCCTCCCTCTGCCTCTAGATCCTTCCTCTGCCTATAGCTCTTCCCTTTGCCTCTAGCTCCTCCTTCCTGCATATAGCTCCTCCCTCCTCCCATCATAGAATCTCCTCAGTAACAGCTGCATCTCCTATTTCAGTAATGGGAAAGTCTTCACTGAATGCAGATTTTTCCTCAGAATTGGGAATTTTGATAATGTCTGATCAATTCTGGCAGAGGAAGAGGCAAATTTCTCTGATGAGAACTATTACATAGTCACTTATTTTCATGTGTACTATTGATTTATAAAGTCAAAATTAATACAACGGTTTTGCTTTAGGCTATGTGCGCACGTACATGCTGAAATTTCTGCAGCGATTTGGCAGTGCATGTGCACTTCAAATCGCTGCAGAAACACTGCTTAATGGATGCAGTGTTTGCAGCATAGATGCCGATTTCATGCGCTCGGAATGCTCTCTCTCCCACAGACAGAGTGGAGCAACATCCAAAGCGCACAAAAGAAGTGATATGCTGCATTTTTAAACGCACAGATTTTGTCAAATTTTTTACACTCAAATCGCTGCGTTCAAAAAAGCATCGTGCGCACAGATTATGCACAATCTTCATAGATTGTGCAGGGGACAAAGGATGCATGCATTTATGCTGCAGTGCTAGACGCAGCACAAATGCATGAAATTACAATACGTGCGCAAATAGCATTCAGCTTCTTATGCTTCAGAAACTCATCAGGTACGCAGTCATATAAAAAGCACCTTGTGCACGTACTCTTAGGCGGGCTTTGCACACTACGACATCGCAGGTGCGATGTCGGTGGGGTCAAATTGAAAATGACGCACTTCCGGCATCGCATGCGACATCGTAGTGTGTAAAGGCTCGATGATACGATTAACGAGCGTAAAAGCGTCGTAATCGTATCATCGGTGCAGCGTCGGCGTAATCCATGATTACGCTGACGCGACGGTCCGATGTTGTTCCTCTCTCCTGCGGCAGCACACATCGCTGTGTGTGAAGCCGCAGGAGCGAGGAACATCTCCTAACGGCGTCACTGCGGCTTCCGTAGGATATGCGGAAGGAAGGAGGTGGGCGGGATGTTTACATCTCGCTCATCTCCGCCCCTCCGCTCCTATTGGCCGCCTGCCGTGTGACGTCGCAGTGACGCTGCACGACCCGCCCCCTTAATAAGGAGGCGGGTCGCCGGCCAGAGCGACGGTCGCAGGACAGGTGAGTCCATGTGAAGCTGCCGTAGCGATAATGTTTGCTACGGCAGCTATCACAAGGATATCGCAGTTGCGACGGGGGCGGGCACTATCGCGCTCGGCATCGCAGCATCGGCCTGCGATGTCGCAGCGTGCAAAGTGCCCCTTACTCCAGTGTTTATTTCGCCCTTCAATCGGAATGATTTTGCTACTTTTTTGTGACCTTTATAAGGCCACGTGCACACGCTGAATGTTTGGAGAGGTTTTTTTTACATCAATATTTGTAGCCAAAACCAGGAGTGGTACATTCAGAGGGAAAGTAAAAGGCTGGGGCCACATGGGGATTACTGTGATCCCCTCGCATGACACTTGGCTCATGCTGGCAGCACAGCAGAGCCGAGTGTCATGCAAGTGTCCCTGCAACTGAGGTCCGACTGTGCGAGCCGACCTCAGTTGAGGAGGGGCGGGCCAGCGCTGCGGAGGGGAGGGAGGGATTTCTCTCCCTCTCTCCTCCGTAGCCGGCTATTGCCATTCTCGCACTGCACTCGCGGTACACACGTGTACCGCGAGTGCAGTGCGATTTTTTTCTCGCCCCATACACTTGAATCGGTACAAGAGAAAGAGCAGGCTGTGATTGTTTTCTCGATCCGATTAGGGCAAAGAAAATAATCGCTCATGTGCACTGACACACAGGGTATTGCTCCGAGTGGAATGCGATGTTTTATCACACTCCACTCGCACCGTTTTTCTCGCCGTGTGTCTTAGGCCTAATAGAAACACGGGCACCACTGCTGGATTTATCACCCACTCCTGGTTTTGGTTTGCAAATACTGAGGTATAAAACTCGCCAAACACTTAATGTGTGCACATGGTCTAAAGATTCTCAATGGATAAAGCTATCTAAAAACATTTGAACAGCTAAACCATGCCCAGTTTGTTGAAAAAAAATCCAAGAACTACAAACTTGCAAATTAATTAAAATTTACTACATGCCATGAAACCACCCAGGAAAGTCCCATTTACTCTAAATATTTGGAGTAAAAGCATTAATAATTGAGCCCCATAGTATTGACCCTACACCAGTAGCTATATACTCTGTCTGCCCCAGTGTGGTCAAATGGAGAGACGCAATGGTGTGTACGCTCACTGACAAATATAAGATGAGAACTGACCTACAACATCTATTTCTGGGCAAGTATACAGCACCACAACAGGTGCACATTGTCACAGCTGTCCCTAGCACTGAATTTGTCACCTGTTTCCATGCTTGCATTTCACAGGCAGAACTTCGGGTGACCTTATTGACTTTGAGGTGTTTATAGGGTGAAAGGGCGGTGCGACTCAAAAGTAATTTAATGACAGAGGCATGTGTAATGAGCAAAGGGTTAACCGCACATCGGTGCATGGCATACTTAATGGGTTAAAGGCCAATCCTATGTGGAAGCAAACTGTACTAATGTTTTGTTTGCTAAAAAGACCCGGCTGCTCTTGGTAGAACACATTCAAGCCGCTAGCTAAGGATAGTGCAGCTGTAGATGGCCATAGATGTCTTATTTCTTCAACGTTATCTGTTCATTGGACATATGATTATACCATTAATACAAATATTAGTGTGTTCTGATTATCACGAGAAAGGTTGGAAGTCCAAAGGAAGGGTTGCTACCTCTGTGATAGGTGGTTATAGCGACGCTATCTATGAGAAGCATTGCCATCATCAGCTGGGCACGGACTGACTACTGTACAGTGTTTTATTAGAGAAATAAGAGCCAGAGAAATGTCTGCCCCAGGTTTACTGCTTTAACTCAACTATATCATGTTCTGAGAAACGGCTCCATAAATATTTTACATACATACTCGTTTATGATAGGAACTTCTATTTTTATACGTTTTTTTGTTTTAATAGCACATGTGACTTTTCAGGATACAAGAAAGTTCACGATGTAATGCTTTCCCAGGAATGAGTGGTATCACAGCTATATGCTGTAGAGTATGTGCATACAGCATTTTTTTAGGCTAATTCTGTCCATAAAAAAAACCTGAAAAAACCCTCAATAAATGTTAAAACTAAATAAATATAAGCACTGCATTGTGAAAACAACTTGCTTGTATATGTTCCAGCTTTATAAACTTCTTTTAACCGCTTTAGGCCTTGAAAGCAATGAAGTGGCTAAAAGAAGTGACCAGACCATTCTGGCAGCTTCCACTTGCTTTAAAAAAATAAAAAAATAAAAATAAAGAAAACCACTGCAAAAATTGATAAAAAAGATGGCAAAAAGATACACTGCAGGAAAAGCAATGCTGACGTTTTCCTGAACGGTCTTCTTCAAAAAGTATGTGGGTCCTCTGACATACCGTGAGCACATACCCTTAAAGGAATAATCCTGGAAATCTTATGTTTTTCATCCTGTTCTGTCCACATAGAACCACAGGAGAAAAAATTATCAGCTAAGAATCCATGGAAAATATATAAAATTTAACTTTTAATGTTCCATTAAAACTCCGTTTAACTGGCATCTTCCATACTGACATGTTCAGTGGTTGTATGTTAGGACAACACATTTCAGCGACAGCGCCTTCCTCCGGTCTAAATAGCCATTGTAACAAAATCTTTTTAAGAAGGAAACAACTTGGCCATGAACACTCCCACAATTAACAAATTAATTAGACACACAATCAAAAATGGGAGAGACCGCAGTCCAGTTGCCAGTTAAAAACAAAGTCTTCTTCAAAAACTATATGGGCCCTCTGACATACCGCATACACATACCCTTAAAGGAATACTTCTGAAAATCTTATATTTTACATCGTGTTCTGTCCACATAGAAACGAGAACTTATTGCCAATATGATGTAATACTTGACACATTTTGTTAATAAAAATTTATGGTTTAAAAAAAAAAATTTGGACGATCCATTTTGCCTTGTAGCGTTGACCTGCTTACACAGAAGCGTTGCGTTATTCTGTCATCCATTGCAAATAAAAAATTTAAATTCACAAGTTATATGTCTTCAAAGGAGATATAGCTAAAATGTACCTATTATTGGAATTAAAGAATCTGCAGGTTAATAGTGTTCTGAACATGCCCGGTGACAATACTTAGACCACTGCTGCCAGGAGAAAATTAACTTTACTCCTCCCGGCAGCCTCAAGCTTCTGGTCATCGGGGTGTCACAGGCACGACTTCAGTCACTACTCTGAACATAGTGAGCGGAGGCTGTAACTGTGCCCTGAGGATTGACTGACAGGGTCTGCATTAGAGATCACTGTCAGTCAGTGCCAGCGGCATGATTACAGCCTCCAAACACTGTACACTGAGTGCTGACTGAAGCCGCACCGGTGCCATCCCTATTAGGCTAAGAACACACATCCGGCTTTTCTGCCGTTTGTCGATCCGGCGCGCTCCCGTACACTGTGTACAGTACAGTGGCTGCGCGGTAAGCTCCGGTCACGTGCTGTCATGTGACCGGAGAATGTGACCAGGAAGTTGCAGCGCAGCCACTGTACTGTAAAGATTGTACGGGAGCGCGCCGGATCCGACAAACGGCAGACAAGCCGGATGCGAGTTCGTAGCCTAACTGAGAGTTGAATGCTGCAGGGAGGAATAAAGTTACTTTCCTTCCGGCTGCAGGGCTTTAAGTGCAGACATCAGGCAGGTTTAGAAAATTATTAACCTTCAGATTAACCCAAATCTGCAGGCTAAGTGTTTTTTTTTTCATGACTGGTTCCCTTTAAAGAATACTTAGCTGCAATTATCAACAATTGTTTCCTAGTGTAATTTTAATGGTAGAAAAGTAAGAATATGCCTGTCATCTCACCGACAATTGGATACTGAATGTGAGTGTTTCAAGGTCATTATCATTGTCACGAGTGACATTTTGGTATTAGTAAATGGCATTAATTTTAAGTGCACTTGTACAGGAAGTTCAGACCATGGGCAAAGAGCAACAAGACAGGCCAATAATGTATTATCCCGGAGCGTGGCTATGCTTTCCTTATGTGTGCTGCTGTATTTACTTTTTCGAAAGTGGATGGCCAAAGCAAACATATAAAGCGAATAGTTGAATACCATTTACATGAGCACCACAACATATACACTGAACAAAATATAAACACTACACTTTTGTTTTTGCTCCCATTTTTCTTGAGCTGAATGCAAAGATCTAAGATGTTTTTCTATGTACAAAAGGCCGCTTTTTCTCTCAAATATTGTTCACAAATATGTCTAAATCTGTGTTAGTGAGCTCTTCTCCTTTGCCGAGATAATCTATCCACCTCACACATGTGGCATATCAAGATGCTGATTAGTCAGTGATTATTGCTCAGGTGTGCCTTAGGCTGGCCACAATAAAAGGACACTCTAAAATGAGCAGTTTTATAGTATTGGGAGGGTCTGGCGGTGGTGAAGAAAACAGTCAGTATCTAGTGTGACCACTACCTTGCCTCATGCAGTGCAAATCATCTCCTTTGCAAGAAGTTGATCAGGTTTTTGATTGTGGCCTGCGTTGTTGGTCCACTCCTCTTCAATGGTTGTGTGAAGTTGCTGAATATTGGCAGGAACTGAAATACGCTGTTGTGTACGCCGATCCAGTGCATCCAAAACTTTCTCAATGGGTGACATGTCCGGTGAGTATGTTGGTCATGCAAGAACTGGGATGGTTTCAGCTTTCAGGAATTGTGTACAGATCCTTGCAACATAGGTCTGTGCATTATCATCCTGTAGCATGAGGTGGTGGTCGTGGGTGAATGGCACAACAATGTCCTCAGGATCTCCTCATGGCATCACTGTGCATTCAATATGGCATCAATACAATGCATCTGTGTTCGTTGTCCATAACATACGCCTGCCCATACCATAACCCCACCACAACCATGGGCCACTCAGTTCAGAATGTTGACATTGGCAAACCGCTCACCCATATGATGCCATAAAAGCAGTCTGCCATCTGCCCTGTACACTGAAAACTGGGATTCATCCATGAAGAGAACAGCTCTCCAGCATGCCAGACGTCATCGAATTCAAGTAGGTTACGGCAAACTGCAGTAAGGTGGAGACCCTAATAAGAGCGACGAGCATGTAACTAATCTTCCTGGGGACGGTTTCTGACAGTTTCTACAGAAATTCTTTGGTTATGCAAACCGCTTGTCGCAGCTGTCCGGTGTCTGGTCTCAGATGATCTTGGAGGTGAAGATGCTGGATGTGGAGGCCTTGGGCTAATGTGGTTTCACGTGGTCTGCGGTTAGGAGGCCAGTTGTATGTAATGCCAAATTCTCTGAAACGTGTTTTTAGATGGCTTATGATAGGGAAATTAACATTCAATTCATAGGCTCTGGTGGATATTCCTGCAGTCAGCATGCCAATTACACACTCCCTTAAAACATGCATCATCTGTGGCATTGTGCTTTGTGATAAAACTGCACATTTTAGAGTGGCCTTTTATTGTGGCCTATGGCGCACCTGTGCAATAATCATTCTGGCTAATCAACAGCTTGATATGCCACACCTGTGAGGTGGATGGATTATGTTATCAAAGGAGAAATGCTCACTATATCCGATTTAGATTTATTTGTGAACAATATTTGAGAGAAAACGGTCTTGTTTACACATAGAAAAAGTCTTAGATCATAGAGTTCAGCTCAAAAATGGGAGGAAAAACAAAAGTGTTGCGTTTATATTTTTGTTCAGTGTACGCAACACTATTATACAGGATACCAACTAATTCTGTGATTGAGATTTATTCCCTGGTACAATAAATAACAGGTAAATCTCATATGCAAACAATTTGCAGTGGCAATGCCTGAATCTGGATTTTGGGAAAGGATAAATTATGGATATAATTTAATCTGGGCTGGCCAGAAAGTTTGACAACTCCAGGCCTTAGATTTTCATCTTCTAAAAATAAAACTATTAATAAGATTGGTTCTTGTTTTTAATTGCAAATTCTTGCAATAGAATCTCTAGATAACCCCGCTGAAGCTGAGGGGGAGGATGGCGCACATAATTATGGAAATTAGCCATCAATACATATAAAAAATTCATCTAACTTGGTCTGGCTGACTGACAGGTGAGAGAGGAAGGGAGATACAAAAAATATATTGCTGCGGCTGCAGATATTCAGTGTATTCATTGTTTATGGTTATTTGCTACTTGCATGGCGTCTCCGGAGCATATTAAGATTGGGTAATTAATGAGCCAAAATGTTGTGGTATAAAATGACATGGTTTCCCAGAACACATGAAAATGTATTGTGTATAGTCAACCCCTTGAGACCATTTTATGTGTGTTAATACACACATGCACTGCCTTGAATGGGTATTCATACCCTATGAACTTTTTCACATTTTTTCACATAACATCTCTTCCAGCTTTGAATATCTAGAGGCTGAAAATATTCTTTACTAAATGGCTCTAGCTCAGTGATACTGGATGGAAACAATCCATTGTAGCTCTGGCAATATGTTTAGGGTCGCTGTCCTGCTGGAAGGTGAACCTACACCCCAGTCTCAAGGCTTTTGCAGCCTCTCACAGGTTTTCCTCCAGGATTGTTTTGTATTTAGCGCCATCCATCTTCTCATCAGCTCTGAGCAGCTTTCCTGTCCCTGCTGAAGAAAAGTCTCCCATGCAGCATGATGCTGCCACCACCATGTTTGATGATGGGGATGGTGTTTTCAGGGTGAGGTACAGTGTTAGTTTTCCACCACATATAGTATTTTGCATTTAGCTCAAAAAGTTCTAGTTTGGTCTCATATGACCAGATCACCTTCTTCCACATTTTAACTGTGTCCTCTACATAAGATCCAATAGAAGAAGAAATAGGGTTTAAGCTGCGCTAATACTCAAAATAAAGGAATTATATTAATATCAAATTGAGTATTAGCACGGATTAAACCAGTTTTCTTCTTCTATTGGATCTTACGTCTTATACCTCGGGGCTGCAGCTGATACTATCATTGTATGTGCTTCATAAGGGTTGTGACTTTGCACAACCCTAAAAGACCCTATTGCGCTTTTCTATTAAACAGTATCATTACCTGTCCTCTACATGCCATGCAGGGAAAACAGCTAGCATGTGAAACAAGGTGCTCTGGTCATATGAGGCCAAACTAGAACTGCTAAACATCTTACAATTTGAAAAAGAGTTAAGCATGATGTGTCTTTCATCTGTGCACAAAGTTTCCTGGGTGCATGGACCTCAACATTGCCCCTTTCTTGGTGCTTCTTCAGAATAGCTTGAACAGCACACACTGAAGCCACAGTTTTTGGTGAAACCTTTGCCTGGGAGAGACCTTTCTGATGCAGAATAACTACCTTGAGGCTGCAAAAGACTTGAGACTGGGGCATAGGTTCACCTTCCAGCATGGCAACAATTCTAAACATACAGCCAGAGCTACAATACTGGGAGAAATAAACCCCTAGGGGAGAGAGGAGAATGGAGACAAAAGAGCAGCGATAATCTGCATAGTAATTGGTGAATATAACTAGGTGAATGAATTGTTGCACCAACCTATGAAAGGTTTGATAAGCACATGTAGTAAATAGACTTTGCACAATGGGTGAATTGGTCCTGGTCTGTTCTGCTGCTCACACAGGAGGCTGGGAGAAGTATCCTCCAGTGAATTGCACAGCAATGTGTTGATCAGGGAAAAAAACCTAAAAACTTTGGTACGGCGCTCCCAGAGATGAGGAGGAAGATCCACAGACAGTTGGAGAGATGAGTACCGTAGTTGTATTTTTATTGCCACTATACTGGATATGAAAATACTCATCCCTCCGATTGCCTGTGGATCTTCCTCCTCGTCTCCAGGAGCGCCGTACCAAAGTTGATGGTTTTTTCATGGCAAGAGCTACAATGGATGCTTTAGATAATTATGTGTGTGAATGGTATAGTCACAGTCTAGACCTAAATTGAAGAATTCAGAATTGCTGTTCACAGATGACTCCATCCAATCTCACCGAGCTAGAGCTATTTCGTAAAGAATTAGCAAAATTTCAGCCTCTAGAAGTGCAAAGCTATTACCCCAAAAGACTTGCCGCAATAATGGTAGCAAATTGTCTTTCAAAGTATTGACTGAAGGGGCATGAATACTTTTTCAATTCATTCTATTTGTTTAACAAAAAATAAGACACTATTCTGTTCTTAAGCTTTCATGTCAGACTGACAGCTTTTTCTAGCCTTTATACAGTTGTCATCCACATATTGGTAAATAACAACTACCATCATAAAACACAGATCATTTCCATTCCTTAAAATCTCACTTCCACCATCAGTGCATTATTGGTACGGTGTAATAGGAAACAACACAAATTCCTCTCATTTCTGATTTAATGTATGCTATTCTAATGTTTTTCAGGTGGATTACTCTGTTATTGTCACGCAGGCTGGTACCACGTTAAACAACCTCATGAGCCATGCACAAGATCTGGTGGCCAAGCTTCGATCACTGCAATTTGACTTAAGAGAATTTGTGTGTCTGAAATTCCTGGTGCTTTTCAGCCTTGGTAAGTACATGACAAATTTTGTTAGAATGCAACTAAAGGCATCATAAGAAGGCAGAAGCTGGCCTGTGATGGATGTGATGTATGATGGATCTATTCTTCTGGTATTCTTACTAGAAAATTAATGCAGCTGACCATGATATTCTAGGCATAAAAAAATGTAACTTAAGGGAGTATAGCCTGAAAAATGTGAATATAGTCTACTATGCAAAATTCTGATTTTGGAAGAGTCCAGATTACATACAATTAACGTTTCTCCCTGTAAATAACCCCCTTTCTTGGATCAAAGTGTCTGTCAAGCCGGGTCCGGACCCCTCGAGCCACGACGATCCCGGATCCGAGCAGCCCGACTAACACCGGGGCGGTACACTTGAGACCTTGTTGTGATGGACATATTTTCCATGGTCGTGACAGACCACACATATACAGAACATTGACCAGTGTTGGTCTATGTGTTTGCATCTACTGTATGAGCATTTTTCCACTAGGAAATTAGCAAAAAAACCTGCAGCATGTATTATTTTGATCTGTTCACAGATAAGAATATTGCAAGTAATAGCAGGCAACACCTGCAGCTATCTACAATATAGATGAGCGCATGGAGCACTTGGCCCAGTCATCTCCGCAATTTGCTGACATGAATAATATTTCAATGGCCACTCCAAGTTGGTCTTGAGACAAGATGTAGGACTGTTGTGTTACTGGGGGGGGGGCTACATGAAAAATTGATTTCTTATTTGAAAATGCTAATGGTGTATTACATAGAGACCAACAAAATCAAAGTGCACATTATGATGTCCATGTGAACTAACAGTGCCTAGGGCGCCATACACCATTTTTTTTATGATTTCCCCATAAACGATAAAGCTCGGTTTTGACAGAGTGATTATGGGGTTCTAACTGGGAAAGTTGAGTTAGTCGCTGTGAGACACTTCTCTATTCTTTTCTCAATACATATTAGTTGGTGTGTCCAAAGTTCCAAAGTCATTGGCAAGACAAGCCTGTTTCTTCTTCCCCAATTGTGACCAAGTAAAGTACCTTCATGGTACCAAACATGGAACCTTCAGGCTGCCTCAATTTATTTATTTTACTTGAAATGATACTTTTGTTTATTCTTCACTTTAATCATTACATCCTTATGTTCATTTTGTACTTTGTATTCTTTCCAGCTCTATAATGTAGCAAGAACATCCTTAGAACCAAATATTGTTTTATCTAAAGTGCAGCCGTGATTTCTGGGAAACTCAGAGATGTTTGATCCGTCTGGAGATTCAATTTGATGCTTGTTCTTACCTAGAAAAAGGCACCTAATTACGATTATTGTGATTTCATGTGAGGATTGTTGTGATTGGTATTTGATGTAGGGAAACTTGGTTTTCTGGCTGTTTGCACAATTTTTCTAATGGAAGATAATGAAGATATTAATTTCTAACTGTAGAATCCTAAATGCAATGTCTAAACCTTCCCTGCTTAAGTCATTGTCTCTTACAATTCTCATATTGGTAATTTTCATAATCGATATATATGTACATGAGTGAATGTACATGACTTCTCTCAGTAGCATATACCCTGTCCTGCAGAACTGTTTGTTTTTTATAGAATCTCATCCTATTGATTTACCTGGGAGCCAGTAAGTCCCCATAGAGAGTAGGCTAGTGAGACAGGTAAAGGAATGCTTTGCTTTTTATATAGTGTCTGGCTTGGAAATAAAAGCATATAAAGGCTCTATACACAAAGTACAACTTAAAATAAGCCTGATACTTTCAGCCAACCATTCGATGTGTATAAAATCCACCTGACTCTCCGACAGATGATTTTGGAAGAAAGAAGAATTGTCAATTAAAATGAGTACTTTTGTTTCTAAGAGCACAGTCACACAGCCATATAACATGGACCACAATTGCATCACAGTGCTCGGACTGGCTGGCAGCTCTCCTGACTTAAGCATGTCTGCACAGACACAGACAGAAAAGGGCTCCTGTGCAAGAACTAGTATGGGCCTTTGCAGCCCAATCGCTCATCAAAATGCACAACTCCCCATGTTTTGGAGGTAGAGATAGCCCTCCTAACCTCTTAGGCCCTGTTCGGCTGCACAGGCTGCACCAATGATATGTCCACCCCTGCGTGTCTATGTGTTTCTATACAGCTCTCACACTCAGGTCAGGAGAGCCGCTGGCCAGTTCGAGCATTGTGAAGCGATCGTCGTCTGAGTTATACAGCTGTGTGACTGCACCCTAAGGCTGGAGTCACACTTGCAAGAAACTCGCAAGAGTCTCGCATTGCATCACTCGGCGTGGCCCACCACTCTATGGACAGGAGCATCTCAGCTGCATAGAAATACATGCAGCCAACCCGCTTCTGTTTGAGAGTGCGGCCGTTCTGGGTGTTGCAATGCGAGACTCGCGCTAGCCTCTCGCGAGTGTGACTCTAGTCTTAGGGTAACAAGCCATTGACAGAGGTTTCTGATAGCTGCATTCTCCCTTCTCCCCATTAAAAACACATGAATGCTCAGTTGAATGCTTTTGTGAATGGGATGACTGTACACCAGAGATGACTGTATGCCAAACAAAACTGACAGTTATCGCATGTACAGTATATGGGCACCTTAAAAGTCACTACTTGGAGATATGCAAATATATCCTAAGTAAATCAAATTTGCTGAAAATTTGTGAAAAAAGAAAAATTGGTTTAATCAGAATCCAAATTTGTTGTGATTTATTTATGGCAAATCCAGCAAAATAGTCTCTTGCCAGCATTTGTTTGGATTCATAATGTCTAGAAAGAGTTAAAAAATATATGTCCAGGCAGCATAGTTATGACGTGGTTATGACACAGTAGATGTGGATGGTCATGTGACGTTGACGGCATTCATAAACATGTTTTGAAAAGTTTAGCTCACTGTGTAGCGCCCCTGAAGCCATCAGGGAGCTACAAGGTACCGCATCCCCACCAGGATGCAGGGCCTACCCCCAGGGACCCAGAAGATCAGTGCCGGTAACAACAAAAACATTCCATTTAATCCTTATTTTCCCCAAATTCCCCATAAGACTGGTACCAGTTTAGGGTTGGACCCATGGATGGCCACTTAGAGGTGGGGCCGATCCAGTCCACTAGACCACCAGGTGGGAGGGGCAGACAGTTGACAGTCAGATAGTGAGTCCGCAGGAGTCGGTGATAGAGTGAGGAAGTGAGTGGACACACTGACAGGAGTGTGACGGTGACCTGAGGACACAGGCGGTTGGTTGCCGATGGAGTACTCCCAGAACCACAGCACTGACGGGGTACAGAACCCTAGGTCAGGCAAATGCTCCAAGCAGATCTGATAAAATCTGCATAGTGAGGGGACCATCAAGGACCTCACTGACCTTGAAGTTCAGGACTCCTTAGCAACGGGAGAACCGGGGATCAGGACCAGAGACTCTGACCCCACAGGGTTCACGCTACCGTCATACGGACTACCATTAAGAGACTACCAGGAGGGGACCCCCAGCTGCTACAAGCCACGGGGACCCACCAACCAAAGAGATGTGCAGGGGAAAGAAGCCACCAGGTCACTAAACCGACACTGGGACTAAGGGGACCTGCGGTCAGCACCAGCCTGAACCTCGGGTGACCAGTCTACTTCTTGCTGTGAGTAAAGGAACCAGCTACACTGCAACCCCTTGTGTGGCCTACCTTCTTTCAACACCTATCTACATCACCTATCCTCTGGGGCCTAGCCTTGCTTGTGGAGGGCCTAACATCCAGGCTGCCACGAACACCAGCCCCAGTAGTGAGAACTGTGCAGCGGCGGCTCAATCTACATATCCGCAACCTGCAAATGGCGTCACGTGATAAACTTTCATTTAATTCTCCTGTAATTATACCCCTTTTAAAAAGCACCTAGGGCACGGAACCGGGCAACGGCCACCAAGTGACATTTCCCCAGTTATACACCGCGGAGTACCCCATAACCCTGGGCGACACAACTGTTTAGCAAAATCATTAACACAGATCTCCCAAAAACTGAAATTGACCTCATTCAATTTGGGTAATGCAGTAAAAAATATAGATTTTCTATGCCATGATTGGCTATGCAAAAAACAGTTGCAGTTAGTGGCATACATTTTTTTTCCAACTGCACCATGACCGTGTGACATGGCCACATGCGGTCTTGTCTTACCCTTATACACACCTCACCTGCCCTTTCACACATCTTCCAAATTTTTGGCAAGAGCTGATATAAGTAGAGTCCAAATACTGTATCAATGAAGTAATAATTACTTGGACAATATTGATCGGAGCCCATGTGTTCCATATCAGGAAATAGTGCAGGATCCGAGTCATCACTTGAGTCACCATAAAAATGGCTAAGCATCTGAATATCATCCTCGCTCCATTATCTGCAGCCTCATAATCCTACTCAGCGCTGATAGCTACGGTCCTATTTATTAAGAAGAAGAATCTCTCATTGTATCATATATCACCCTCCCGCATGCATATTAAAGCAAATTAAATCACGCTGGAATCTTCCCTAGCAGTTAATTGAATCGGATTGGATTTTCATTATGTGGTTGTCTGATGTGACAAAAGGCTAATAAGACTGTACAGCGTCTTGTTAAAGATGCTGTAAGTGTCTGGGCTAATGAAATAGCAGAAGAAGGAATCCGGTATCTTCTGTATAGAAGATAAAGGTTTCTGATCTAATATGACATGGCAGCTGGTGATGTCCGGGGGAAGGAGGTTGCAGCCTTCATAGATGAGCGTAAATATTTATCTGTGGCTGTATCGATCACTCGGCAGTGATTGCAAGGGGTTAAATTTCTCTTGCCTGAGTTGCATCTTTATTAAACCCAATGTAATAAGTATTTTTTCAATTTGTGACTAAAGCAGATCATTGATCATAAGTCACGGTGAGATTTTATGTCCGATCAATAGTTATTTGTTCAGCAAGATGGAAAAATAATGTAAAATATATGGAGAGTGCTGAGTATTTTTAAATAGCTTAATAAAATGTTTAGATTGCATCTCATTTATTTACTCACCATCGGGGGGAGGGAGTAGGATCTGGTGAGAGCATCCTTAAGTACAAACACCAAGTGTAAAGGCCATGTTTCACTAAGCGACATCGCTAACGACATCACTGCTGAGTCACGGTTTTTGTAACGCAACAGCGATCTTGCTAGCGATGTTGCTGTGTGTGACATCCAGCAACGACCTGGCCCCTGCTGTGAGGTCGCCGGTCGTTGCTGAATGTCCTGGACCATTTTTTCGTTGTTGCTCTCCCGCTGTGAAGCACACATCGCTGTGTTTGACAGCGAGAAAGCAGCGATCTGAGTGTGCAGGGAGCCGGCTTCTGCGGACGCTGGTAACCAAGGTACACATCGGGTAACCAAGCAAAGCACTTTGCTTGGTTACCCGATATTTACCTTTGTTACCAGCGTATGCAGCTTCTAGAAGCCGGCTCCCTGCTCCCTGCACACGTAGCCAAGGTACACATCGGGTAACTATAAGCAAAGCACTTTGCTTAGTAACCCGATGTGTACTATGGTTACCAAGCACAGCGTCGTTACACGGGTCGCTGGTGGCTGATCTCTGATCGCTGTGGAGATCTGCCTGATTGACAGCTCACTGATTACATCCAAGGCCAAAAGCAGCTTCATACTCTCCACTCCTCTTTGCTATGTCACCAATCAGAGTATACTTTCTAAAGACATCCTAATATTAAATTTAGATTGTGAGCCAGAATGGGGACAGTGATGGTGATATCTGCAATATACTGTGGAACTAATGGTGCTATTCAAGCGAGTAGAATAAACAAATACTTAGTTAGAAGAACCCTAGTCAAAGGCACAACATAAACTATGTAGGTTTATGGGAAGATTGGACCAGATTATGTGTTGGCACAAGCCAGATTCACAATGCGACAGCTTGCATGAGGCCTTAGGATGTTTAGTGCAACCATTTTTAGTAACGTTTCTGCCTCCCAACAGTATAGGACACAACTTCATCACACATTTATATATAAGGAAATGCTGAATAGATTGGGGATTTGACAAAGTGACGCTTACTTATGAAGTATTACATTCCTAGGTTTCTTACAGAAGTCAGTTTTCTCCTTGTTCTGGTTTAAAGTGGTTAATAAAGCCGATTTGTAGGTGACTTTGTGTCACAAATTATATTGGATTTATTTTTATTGATGGCTCTTTCTAATGTCTATACTTTTAGACTACATCAGATATAGCATAGAGGCTGACCATGCTTCAGCTATTTTGCCCCTGAAGTCCTGAAGAAATAGTCCAAGCTAGGTTGGCTTGGCAGCATCCCTCATTTTATTGGTTGTTAAGAAGTAGAGTGGAAGTCAATCCCTTCTTCACAGATCCATCCCTTCTCAATAAGTACATCCATTCTCCACAGGTCCAAAAGAGCCGTAACCCTTTCTCTACATCTCCATCCTTTCTTCACAAGTCCATCTCTTCTCCAGAGGTTCATCCTTTTTCCATGAGTTCATGCCTTCTCCATAGGGTGATCCCTTCTCCACAGGGCCATCCCTCCTCCACAGGTCCATCCCCTCTCCACAGATGGATCCCTTCATCAATCCATTCTTGACAGGCCCTTCACCACAGCTCCATCGGTTTTTCACAGGTCCATCCCTTCTTCAAAGATCCATCTCTTCTCCACACGTTCATCCTTTTTGCATGAGTTCATCCCATCCCCACAGGGCCATCCCTTCTCCACAGCTCCATCCCTTCTTCACAGGCCCATCTCTTCTCCATAGGTTGACTCTTTTTCTATGAGTATCATTCCCTCTCCACTGAGAGATCCCTTCTCCACAGTTCCATCCCTTCTCCACAGTTCCATCCCTTCTCCACAGGTCCATCCATTCTCCACCGGCCCAACAGAGCTGCATCCCTTCTCCATAGCTCTATCCCTTCTTCACAGGTCCATCTCTTCTCCAGAGGTTCATCCTTTTTCTATGAGTTCATCCCTTCTCCACAGGGTGATCCCTTCTCCATAGGGCCATCCCTCCTCCACAGGTCCATCCATTCTCCCCAGTCCATCTATTCTCTTCAGGCCCAACAGAGCTCCATCTCTTTTCCACAGCTCTATCTCTTCTTCACAGGTCCATCTCTTCTCCAGAAGTTCATCTTTTTTCTATTAGTTTATCCCTTCTCCACAGGGTGATTCCTTCTCCATAGGGCCATCCCTCCTCCACAGGTCCATCCATTCTCCACAGGTCCATCTATTCTCCTCAGGCGCAACAGAGCTCAATCCCTTTTCCACAGCTCTATCCCTTCTTCACAGGTCCATATCTTCTCTAGAGGTTCATCCTTTTTCTATGAGTTCATCCCTTCTCCACAGGGCGATCCCATCTCCATAGGGCCATCCTTCCTCCACAGGTCCATCCATTCTCCACAAGCCCAACAGAGCTCCATTCCTTCCTCACAGGGCCATATCTTCTCTACAGGTTCATTCTTTTTCCATGGATTCATCCCTTTCACACAAAGGCATCCCTTCTCCATGGGTCCATCCCAGTTCCACAGATTCATCTCTTCTCCATGGGGTTCATCAATTTTTACAAGTCCATCCCTTAGCCACAGGTCCTACATGGCATGAATCTACTCAACTGGTGCAACAAATAAGACTGTAAAGAAATTGCCCAAGGAGCATACAAAAAAAATTGCCTCATGTGGTCAAAGTTCAGAGTGCTAGAATTGGATGCCATTTCAATCTGTATCATGCTGTACCCTCGTTTATATGTACATTATTGCCCCTAGCCATTCATTGCAGATTGCAGATTCATTGCAGAATTTGACTTTCCTTATTCTTGATCACAGTTTCCACACTTTGCATGATCAACTTAGCTATAATTCACTTCTCAAAAATACTTGTTTCCCTGACCAAGTTGTTTCTCCGCTCTACCCCCCTTTTTGTGGTAGTTGTGCTCTAACTCTCGTCCATCACTTCCCGTAAGTTACTGTCGGAAGCACCAAATAATGCAGCGTCTCTCCTCCTCAGTGTGAAACATTTTGCTTTTTTTTTCTATTGATGTAACACTTACAGGCAGCCATGGAAAAATCAATAGAGACTTTTCATTTAGCGTCCGCATGTGGACCCAGGCAGGACTTGCGATGGCCACACGATTAATCGCTGTTATTTCAAGTTCGGTAAAAAATGTCTGTGTGATTCTCCTTCTTATTTAGACGTAGCAGAGGGAAAAGTCATGTTTCTATAAAAGAAATTCTGTGAGCGCTGAACATAGTGTTCTTTTAAGTTACATATTAAATAACTGCGAGGAGTTCATAGGACTGAGGAAAGTAAAGGAGCACGCGAGCATTCAGTGTAAATATGGGCAGTCATTGCAAGGCATATAAAGACAGACCATGTTGGGTTATACACAGTGGTGTAGAAGTAACAGTCGCATAAGAAGTCCTTTTAGTCATTATAGATAGAGCTAGAAGAATAGATAGATTATAGATAATAGAGCTAGAAGAATAGATGATAGATAATAGAGCGAGAAGAATAGATAGATAATAGAGCTAGAAGAATAGATAGATAAATAGATACATATGATAAAAAAAAGAAATAAAAAGAAATAAAGAGAGAGAGAGAGAGGACAGCTGGATGTGAGATAGATAGATAGATAGATAAACAGATATAACAAGAAAGAAAGAAACAAAGAAACAAAGAAGGAAAGAAATTACATCGGTGGATATGAGAGATAT